>NC_072737.1:483726-627656 GCF_026930045.1 Uloborus diversus | reverse complement strand
CCGTCATCTCATTGTGACTGACTAAATTGTTTTTCACATAACTAATTCTTGCAAGTGTATTACTTGAAAATTATTTTACAATGATAATCACAAAAAATAACTATCCGCTTTAGTTTATTGCATAACTTTTTAAAATCACTATGTGGCAAGTTTTTTTTCCGCAATAATAAATAACTATATATATTCAGGGCCCAATACAGGCTGATTTTACTACTGCTTTTCGGTACTTTCACAAAAATCTTATTTTAAAATCGGTACTTTCACAAAAATTAAGTTATGAAATCGGCAGCTTCACAAAACTAACTTTGAAAATTTATCTGTGTTTTAAAATAGAAAACATGTTTTTCTGTTTAAAACATAGTTTACTCATAAAATAAAATGCTAAGATTTATATGAACAATCGCTTAATTTTCCCTACCTCTTAGGTCTCCCCCCCCCCCAAAAAAAAAAAACGTTTGAAATATTAGTCAATGACATTTGCACTTTTCAAACTAACATTCAAATTGCTCTAATTTTCTGAGACAAAAATTAATGTGCCTTTAAAAGATCACAAAATCAATGCTGATAAAAAAAAAAAAAAAACTTTCAGAAAAATAGAATATTGATACAATACTTTCACAAAAATAGGTAGTGAGAAAAAAAATCCTGGATATTGGGGATAATAAGTAATAGTATTCATTTATACAGTAAGATTTTCTGTTTAAAATTTAAGGGACTCATTTTTTCCGCCAAAAGACCCGAATCCTTATCATTAATGGATTCCTGGGACCCAAGTTACAGATTGCTGAACTCGAACACTCTCATTACTTTAGCACTTGATATTCATTTGAAACTTGAAAAAAAAAATTGTATATTGTCATCTCTCAGTACCCGGAAGGCTATCTGGAATCGTTGGCGGAAAAGGAGAAGGGGGAGGCGGAAGACAACAAGAAGAAGAAGAAGAAGAGGGACTCGTCCACTGGTGAGTTTTTAAAATGCATCCAGATAATTCTAATATTATTCCTGATAACTCACGATGTTTAAACGAAAAGCCGAAAGGCTGAATTCCGTAAGTCGGTCAGCAATGTTACACGCTTATACAAGCAGAGATAATACCACACAGTGGAAGATGCAGAATCAAATGTTAATGTGAGGAAATGAACATTGGGAACTTGTTTGAAATCTTACCAAAAATTGATTGGTCCATAGAAACTGTTGAATACAAACTCAAATTCTAACGATGAGTTATTTTATCAGGACTGCATTAAATCAATGCGTGGTGCTGGAATCGAAGAAGTTCACCTTTTCTTCATAAAAAAAGACATTTATTTTGCTAAACTACAGAAAACTACAGAGCCAAAAACATTTGTGCATTACAGCACCATTTTTAAACTCCAACTGATTTTAATTTTATTTTTCAGTGTTCTGACGTTTTCTCGTGCACACATTTATCATTCACTTGGAACTCTCTTCACTTCAGTTTCTAACAGAAACTAAAATAAATAAACTGACAAAATAAGTTTATAAGAATAAACCCTGGCCATGAGCGAGAGGTTGAGTTCACGAAAGAGAAGAGAGAGAACGATTGGAATCGTTCACTATTTATACTTGCCTCGTTTGCAAAGGATTGGGCATCAAAGGATGCCGACCTAAAACCGAAACTTTACGCGTGCCGAAAGAGTCGAGAAGTTAATCTAATTTGAATAAAGTAAATTTTATATTACATTAGGAATGAGAACGCGGTTAAATATCGTTTACCGATGTCTATCACTATTGTCATGTTTTTTTAGGGGTTACCTCAAAAATGATAAAATGATCAAAAAAGAAAAAAATTATTTCGAAACTAAACACTAGTCCAAACACAGGGGAAAAGTTTCATAGCTTTAGTTCAAATACTGAAAAAGTTATGCGTGGTTTTAGGCCATGCTCGCTATGCGTTCTTATGCAAAAAGAAAACTTCTCGATGATGGTATTTTTGTGTTTTCGTGTCATAAGAATCCCTAAGGATTTTTTTTTTTCTATTAAAGATACAGCTTTAAAGTAATACTTTTTGCAATTGGGATAACATAGTTGACAAAACTGTGCATTGGATAAGCATTTCATAAATGACTCAAATGTTTAGAGCATGTTATACCTTCAAAAACCAAATTTTTTTGAAAAAAATTACGATTTTTCACGTAATTGATCACAGAAAATTTTCTCGTAAACACAGAAGCAAATGAATGCACAGATTTTTAGAGATGATGATTGTGATCGTTTAGCAAAAAGCTTTTTTTATATTAGTTTAAAAACAAAAAAGGCTTAGGGATTTTTTAAAATTGAAATTTTCTCAAATGTTTTGAATTTTTGAAAAAAGTAAGCAATATTTTAAAATTTTTAAAATAAATTATCGATTACAAAGTAAGTAAGCATGTCATGGTTTCAACAAAAAATATAATTTACTTAAATTGAAAAAAAATTGCTTGAAAGGTAATGGTCACTGTCTTCGGTCAGTGAGTCCATCCTGTAAGAGTGATTCCTGGGCCGTTTGCAAGGGGGAGGATAATAGGGTTCTAACTCCCTCCGAAATTTTTCATCCAAGGAAATGCTTTACATTATTTATTTATTTCAATTTTTTTGTTTATTCTTTTGGGATAAAAATAATGTTTAATTAATTAATCAATTTCATTTGTGAAATGAAATGAGTACAGTAGAAGACCGTTATAACGCAATTCTGCATAAACCGCACAATATTTTAGAAGTAAACAATAGGTTTTGAAGTTAAAAAACTCCCTCTGTTTTGTCTTGCAAATGTAAAAATTGTTGGGAAAATTAAAGTTTGAAACAGTTTTCCATCTTTTCATCTTAACTCAAAGCTTATAAATTGAAAATGAGTACTCATAGTAAACAGAAAATACCAGATGGCTCTTCAAAATGCAGCTGTTATGCAAACCATGAAGCTAGCAGAAGTGCAGGATAATTCACTCTCTTTTGATTGTGAAACATATTTATTTGTGAATAACTCATTGTAATATTAGTGCTTTAATACTCATTGCAGATAAAACTCCTTCTGGACTGCTAATATACAGATATATTCTGGATATTAGTTTCAAAATTTGTGAAATGATCTATATAACGCAAAATCCTGTATAACGCAAAAGCTCTGGTCCTGAGGTGTGCGTTATAACGGTCTTCTACTGTATAGCTGAAAAATTGTACAAACTCATTGTGTGTTTATGGTAGTTACTGAGAAATTCATTTATTATATCACAATATGGTGTTTCGTAAGAACATCCCCTCCTTCCATTTAGATAATCTATTGTGATAAAGATCAATAGAATACACATGAAACCAAATTTGATGGACCATATACATGTTTCAGAGAATGTGTTTGGTAACCCCCCCCCCCCCCCCCCCCCCCCCCCCAAACAAGAGTCTGGTTACGGCCCTGAGGGATTCATGTTTCGAATGTAGAGTTCGAGCAGCAACCCCGCACCCCTGGGATCATTTGCAACGGGATTCGAGGCCTTCGGGATTCCCACCGCTCTCGTTTACGGTCGTTTTTTCCCAGAAGACCGGCATTGTTATTTGAAAAAAAAATAAAGAAGACAGAGCTACAGTACAACCTGGATATCTCGAATCTCTCGGGACGGGGAAAATTTTTCGAGTTTTCGAGTTATCAGGGTTTTTAAAAAAGGACACTAGTAACTCTCACATTTGCACACACGTACGCTATATGCATTTATATATGTTCTGTGGGACCACTTCGAATGACGATCACTAAAGTAGTCTTCAATATTTCACTAGATTTGAAATTTTCTAATTGTCGAAAGCGCACAGGATGAGATTTTGAAATGAACGACACTTTCAACTTGGTTTTTTCACCTAAAAATTTAAAAATGCTAATTTTATCTTTAACCCGGTAACCTCACATTCAAAAAGTTGTCGGCAGCCATTTTGTAGGAGTTAAAAAAAGCCGAATGATGAAAACGAGGAACGCATTTTCCGTTTTCGCTCGAAAACGGACAGACGAAAAATCGAACCCCTTTCCTCAGAGTGGACGACACGTTCGAGAGAAATGCACAAAGATTCCAAACTCTGGGGAAAACACTGCACCCCCTTCATGCCAACACTCCCCTATTATCTTGCCCCAATCCCCTACTCGCAAAATTTCCATGAAAAGGGACGAAAAACGTTAAGCAATCGTCCCTGGAACTGGTTTTGATACAAAAATTGCCAAAGCAAAAGGACAATCGAAACAAAAATTTCGACATATCAAGGGTTTCGAAAAATAAATTTCGAGATAACTATGGAAAATACGTAGTGGTTTTTTATAGAAAATGCTGGGGAAAATTTTTTGTTTCGAGACATCAGGGGTTTCGAGATGAGCGGGTTCGAGATATCAAGGTTCGACCGTATTTAGCATTCGCCTCCGCTTTGCGATTGGCCGAGCTCGTGTCCTACAGGGGTGTGTGTCTGGTTGTCAATCTGTTTTGCAATTCGGGGCGGGCCTATTCGAGAACGGGGTCGATGCATCCCTTTTTGGAGCGTTCTTCGTAATGAATACGGTACGACTTTGATTTAACCGCACCCGATTTAAGGATACTTTTCGCCGGTTCGGATTCTGTGTTCCTCGACTCGACGATGTCCTCGTGTTCACTGATCACACAGATTGATTGAGGAAGTTGTATTCATTCAAATAATAAATGAAGGACTGAACAACAACGAGGTGGACTGGTACGCACAGTACCGCCGAAATCTTCCGAACACTATACAGTTGCCGGCTTCATCTTCTTTACTAATAATAAAGCAGAAAGCCTCTCTGTCCGGAGGATGTCTGGATGTCTGTAGGATGTCCGTAGGATGTCTGTGACGAGCATAGCGCCTAAACCGTTCGTCCGATTTTCATGAAATTTGGCACAAAGTTAGTATGTAGCATGGGGGTGTGCACCTCGAAGCGATGTTTCGAAAATTCGATGTGGTTCTATTTCTATTGCAATTTTAAGAAAAAAAGTATCATAAATGACGAAATTATCGTAACGTGGAACCGTAACATGGGCACGAGCCAGTTGGCGAGATACGAAATGATCATAGCGTGGAACCGTAACGTCGGTACAAGCCAACTGGCGAGAAAATTCACTATACATTATTTGTAAATATACAGGCGAACCAAAAGACCTTTTGATTTTTCTATTGCGGGCGAAGCCGTGCGGGTGTCACTAGTTACTAATAATAAAGCTGAAAGTCTCTCTGTCCGGAGGATGTCTGTAGGATGTCTGTGACGCGCATAGCGCCTAGACCGTTCGGCCGATTTTCATGAAATTTGGCACAAAGTTAGTTTGTGGCAGGGGGGTGTGCGCCTCGAAGCGATGTTTCGAAAATTCGATGTGGTTCTTTTCCTATTCCAATTTTAAGAAAAAAAAAATATCATAAGATGGACGAGTAAATTACGAAATTATCATAACGTGGAACTGTAATAGGGATACAAGCCGATTGGCGAGATACGAAATGATCATAACGTAGAACGGTAATATGGATACAAGCCGATTGGCGAGATACGAAATGATCATAACGGGGAACCGTAACATGGGTACAAGCCAATTGGCGAGAAAATTCACCATACATTATTTGTAAATACACAGGCGAACCAAAAGACCTGTTGATTTTTCTATTACGGGCAAAGCCGTGCGGGTGCCACTAGTTAAAGAAATAAGAGCACTCACATGAAATCATTAACATAAACAAGGCTTAACTAAAGACATAAGACAAGTAAGAATTAAACTATACTCGAGACACTGATTTAACGATACCCTTTTCGAGTCCCTTGACGGTCGTTAAATCGGGGTTGTACCGTAGCTGGTATACTTTTCTACTTTTCGTGTTGCCCTCCAGAGACTCGACCCATATTTATTTCATTGCCCGTATGATCGTGAAATGGTCGGTCACCTTTATTGGATCGAAGCGAACTGCTCGTGTGACAGGTTGGCCAGTGTACTGTCACATGTGTGTGACATACTGTTGGATGTCGGCTTCGGGGTTCGTGACACCGGCAATATGTCCTCCGAATCCGCAGGACATTTTGTCCTGCATGTGATGACTCCGTATTTCATGGCAAAAGTCGAGTTTCGAGAATGTAATAAACAAAGATGCTCTGCCTATGTTTGGTACAGCGAGAACAAACTGAAAGAAAATGGCGTTCCGTTTCACGCTTTTATTATTGATTTTTACGTGAATGTTACAACCGTAAAAAATTTGCCTTTTAGTAAAGCTAAAAAATGTTTCCTCCGTGTTTTTATTCTCGATCTCATCTACATCATTTCTCCAGACAGTAGTGGCAACAGTTAAAAATACTTTCTTTCTTTCCAGTGGCGGATCATGCGATTTTGAGGCCCCAGGCGCAACCTGATCCAAAGGCCCTCTAATTGACGCAACAAAAATGATATAGTTTACTAATATTAACGATGCAGAAAATCATAACTTTTTTTATTTTTTGAATCAACAAGCTTGGGAGGGGGTTACATCCTTATCTAAAAGGAGAAAAACGACATTTCCGACAAAACAAAAAATAAAATTTTAGTTAAAAATTTTGTCTTTTCTATTTTTTCGTAATTTAGTTAGTGCAGGGGGTGAGATCCCCGATTTCTGGCATCTAGCAAAATTCCAGCATTACCCAGCTTTCCAATGCGCGTAATTCAGTGGCGCAACCAGAAAAAAGTGTTTATTTATTTTTTTTTTTTGGGGGGGGGGGGGTTCTTGGCAAAGAGAGAGAGAGAGAGAGAACCTCTAATCGGATGGGGAAGATAAGAAAGGGGGGGGGGGGGGGGTCCGGGAAAATTTTGAAACTTTGTAGTTTTAAAAACGCAATTTTAGTCTTTCTTTGCTAATGTTAGGGGGCAAAAGGTGCAGGGGTCTCAGCGGAAAGTTGTTGCCTTAAAAACGCGATTACAGGCCATATTTATTAACGTTAGGGTAAGGGATACAGCTCAGGGACTGCCTCTAATCGATTAAAAAAAAAAATAAATCGAAATCAATTACTCCTCCCACCTTTCCAATTTCCGAAACTGAAGTTTCAAAAACGCAATTGTAGACAAGCGTTAAGTGATAAACAATTTTACAGAAAACAGATTCTAGGTTCTTTTTCTTAATGATATTAGAGGAAGGTGGTTCAGGGACCATTGCTCGAATATTTTCTGAAATTCAAGTCTTAAAAACGCAGTTATTAAGACCATATTTTGTAACATTAGGGAAAGTAATTTTTCGAAATTAAAGTTCCAAAAACGCAGTTTTAAGCGATTTTCGATGGTTTTAGGTGTTAGGAGGTTTTCCCCTCGCACTTTGGTAAAATTGAAGATCTTCACAAACGGAATTTCAGATGCTCGCTCTTCTCTCCATAATGATTTCGGTGTGTGTGTGGGGGGGGGGGGGGGGGGGGGGGGGAGGGGGCTTCAGAGAAAAGGCAATTTTAAAAATTAAAAAGAGAAGATAAGAACGAAATAATATGGGAGGGGGGCAATAAGAACAGTAAGCTATACTGTTGAATTATTTTTAATTCAAAGATTTCTTCTAAAGAGAAAATATAAAAAAAATTCCTATCATTATTATTATTATTTTTTTAACAATCACTGTGTTTTCCCAAGACGTGTTCTTTTCTTTGCTTCAATAATAAAGAATAGTTTAAAAAAAATTTCAACTCAGCAATCTGAGGGGGAGGCTGTGATCTCCCCCCCCCTCTGGTTGCGCCACTGTTGTAATTACGAATAAATATCAAAAATTGGTAGTTTAAAATTGAAGTACGCACTCCTTAATATTTTACGTCTAGTGATGTGCCGGATCGATAAAAAATAGATCCGCGGATACGGATACGTATCCGGATCATTGGTGGCAAGATCCGCGGATACGGATACGGATACGGATTTCAAATTTTTTTTTCTACCCAATTAAACTATCCAAGTGTAAAATTTGTTACGGAAGGTATTCCCGTCAGAATAATGGCAGTTTCTTCAAAAAATGTCAATATAATCAAGACTGATTTACTCTTTAAGGAAATCTCCGTTAAAATTGAGGGAGAGTTGGAAGGAATGGGCCAGCGCTGCATTAATGCTGAGATGGAATGTGAAAAATTATTTCTAGCTTGCTCGGTAGATGTAGGATACAGGAACAAGAATGTAAAGCTGCTATTGGACAGGCTAGAAATAATTTTTCGCATTTTATTTCAGCATCAATGCAGCGCTGACCCATTCCACCGAACTTACTCCGACCGACGAAATACAGAGCCGGGAACACCTTTACAAACAGTAAATACAATAGAGAATTTAGTCTCACTTTTTTAGAAGGATGCCGAGAAAAACAATACTGAAGAATAACAGAAACCCCAAATCAATAACAAAAACTAATATTAAATTAAAAGTTAAAAAACCAAAACATGTCCCAGAGAGCCGACCTCATATTAAGATGAATTTTGCGGGTCAGATTACACATTTGTTAACAAATATGAACTGACAACAGGAAAATTTTTTAAATCGTTGAGTTTTTTCTCCTTATCTTCCGACTATGAAATCGCTACTAATCATGCGTATAAAGGCTTAGAATTGCATCTAAAATTTACTTAACAAGATTTTAGCTCCTACTATATATCAGTTAGAAGTTTCAAATAAATATCAAACGCAGAAAACTTCGTTCTTTCAATTAGAGCCAACTTTTTTAACGTACGGGTAAATTTTTACTACCCTAATTGTGAAAAACGTTAAGTCGATTTTTAATTAATATCTCCGGTATTTAAAGTTCTACAAAAAGGAGGCCAAGTTAAGAACACTTTCGATCAAGTCACCTTTTGAACGAAAAACGAACTATCAAAATCGGTTTATCTGTTTAGGAGCTACGATGCTACAAAAAGACACACTGATACGCATTTTAAAATTTACTTCCCCTTCCTTTTTGAAACGGGGGGGGGGATACAAATTGCCTTCTGAAATGAAACCTTAAAATTTAAATAGGGTATAAAACCTAATTTAAACAGAATTTAAGAGTCTTTTATTCAAATATTCAAAAAATTTTAGAATAGAAATGATCCGTTTAAGATCCGTCAAAAAAAGTAACGGATACGGATACAGATCTTTATTTTCCCTCGGATATCCGCGGATACGGATACGGATATCCAGTACATCACTATTTACGTCATCGAAAAGAACTTTTCCTCCGTAGAAGATGAAGTCTGTTACAATTTGCTCAATTAATATTAGACAGATACAAGTGTTTCTAATTTTGCACATATCATAGTCTAAATTAAAGCTGAGCTAGAGAACGAAATTTAACTGGAGACTGAATTTGATAAATAACTGCTGAAACGTTACGTAACGGTTATTTTGATATACCTACTGTCCAACCACGGATTGCATGGATTAGCAATTACATTTATTACATTATTTCATTATCACATTATTTTAGCCCCTTAGCAATTACAGTCTTGATTTATTTTCAACGGGAGGGGGAATGTTAATTTATTTATACCTTTAGGATATCAAATAAAGGTTTTAATGCGATCCTTAGTGATGATTATCAGTCATTATTCCAAAAATTTCCAAACTCGATTAAACATTTTTTACAATCTTAAAAAAATGCATTGCTATTGCTGGTTATCTTCTCGGTCATTTTAAATGCTTTTTTTTATTTTATGAATTTTTTTTTCTTACTCTCCAAATAATATAACATATATTTTGTTTAAATTAAGATGCATAGCATTTTTTCTTACCTAATTTTCAATCTTTTTCAAATAAATTTGTGAAAGTCGTTTTTAACTTTATCTTACTTAGGAATAAGTAAATTGTATCAAAATGGCATGAAAATAGTTTTGCGTGTAAGTATAAAAAATAAGCTTCTAGTATATTCAAATGAACTTTTCAACATTGTTTATTAATGAATGGCTTTGTAAGGAGCAATAGAGGGGGAAATGGTAAATCTTGCCATTTTCTAAATGGCAAAAAAACAAACAAACAAAAAAAAAAAAAAAAAAAAAAAAAAAAAAAAAAAAAAAACTTTCTAATATAACAAAATTTAAAAATTGATTCCTTCAAAATCGCTGTCAAAAAGCAGTGAAAGAGCAACTTGAAATTGTCAGAATATCAAATGTCTGATCAGTCCAAAAAAGATCGTTTTAGTATCTGGCTGCCTGGCGTGTCCAGATGACCAGCGATTGCTGAAAGACTTAAGAAATCTGAGGGAGGGGGAGCTGCTTAAAACAATGTATTACGCATAGGCGGGTTTACGGGGGTGCCAGGGGGTGCGCCACACCCCCAAAATTTTTGGTTGGGTTTTGAAAAAAAATTGGTTTAGTATATTTCACTCAGAAACGCAGTTGGGGGAAAAAATCATGGCTGCTATACTAGTAAATTTACTTGAATCCAGTGTATCACCACACGTCGCTAGTGCAAGAAAAACATAACTGTGCTCATATTAAGAATTAAAGTAATTTTATCCATTTGGAAAAAAAAAACCTAATAAATAATTTCATGCAAATAAAGAAACTTCTCAAACAATTTATTGTTCAGTGCTGTGTTATTGTGTAGAATAATTGCATGTTCTGTAATAGGGTATTTATTCGTATATCAATACAAATTCTTCTATTTTAAAACAACAATGGCTAATAAAGTCCAAAAAAAAAAAAAAAAAAAAAAAAAAACATGGCTATTGCAAGAAACTTGATCAATAAAATCTAGACCGAAATCAACCGAAAACCAACAATTTTAAGGTAAATAAACACAAATTTTTGAAGGAGGACTTCCGGACATTTTGCTGCAGTTGTGCATCCAGGGGGGGAAGGGGCACAAGACTGGTGACCCTCCCCACAAAATGCTGAGTGGATGTTTTTTTTAAAAATATTCTTTATTATTGAAGAGAAGAAAAGATCTCATTTTGGGAAAAAGCAGTTATTATACGAAAAAAAAAAAGAATGTTGGGAAAAAATCTTAATTTCTCTTTCAAAGAGAAATGTTGACATATAAATTTTTCAACAGCTACAGATTATTGGCGGCGAATTGTGTGCCTTCTCGCCCCCCCCCTTTTTTTTCTATTTCGTTTTCATTTTTTCTATTAGTCCTCAAAATGTTTCTTCTCCAAAGCCCTTTTTCCAGTTAAAGTTATTACAAAGTACCTCAAATTTCGTTTCTTGGGCTTCACTTTCGCAAAATTTCCAAGCAAGATCTAATCACCTAAATACATCGAAAATCGTTTAAAATTCCGTTTTTGGAGCTTCAGTTTTGAAAAACTGCAGTGTCCCTAACGTTACCAAATATGGTCTTACACTCATGTGTTTAAGACTTTAATTTTGGAAAATATTCGAACAAGGGCCTCTGACCCCCCTTTCTCTATCATCATCAAAGAGTGTTAATATTTTGGCTTTGAAAACTACTATTTCGAAATTTTTAAGTGGGGGAATCCTTTTTTTTAATACCATGGATTATTGCAGAAGAACTTCATTTTTAGGACTTCAATTTCGAAAATTTTCCAGGGGAGAGCTCCAGAACACCCCGTCCGGTAACAGCATCAAAAATTGTCCTCCGTAGAATTTTTGGAACTTCAATTATGAAAAGTTAAAGAGGAAGCATGAGGGAGGGGGGGGGGTTACGTATTTCTATCTGCTTTTCAAAAAATCGATTGGAGGCAGTCTATGAGTCTCATTCATAACCCAAACTGTAAATATGGACTGTAATCACATTTATAAGACTAAAATTTCTAAAAATAGCCTTGGAGCCACACGTACCTTTCTTGCCTCTAAAATATCACCAAAAACTGTAAAACTGCGTTTTCAAAACTACTATTTCAAATTTTTTCTGAGGCGTGAATCCCATTCCAAACCAGTAGCTAGATTCACCCATTGCTTCTAATATCGACTTAGAAGCAATATTCGTTTAAGACTTATCGTTTAAGACTTTTTCTGCAGTTTGAAATGTTAAGAATTGCCCATCCCCTAATCTTACTAAATATGGTTTACATCGCGTTTTTTAGACTTAAAAGTGTGTCCCGCCCTAAAATTATTTTCTGATTTCGCCACTACCTTGTTATTCCGGAAATCCCCCCCCCTCCTCAGATCCCTGTTATTGTTGCACCCCCAAATATTTCGGCCTAAATCCGCCTATGGTATTACGTAGAACATGCCAACTAGAATCAGTAATATACAATGATTATGTCAATTTCTTTAGACTAGTGGTCAAATAGCAGTAATTAGTGTGGTACCGAGTACTCGATACGTAATTGGTACTCTGTCCCCTTATCCCATCATTTAAGACTGATAAGAAATTAAAATACATAACGCTATACGCTACAAAAAATCTTCATGATAAGTATACTTACTGGAATGGGCTATAAATTCGTCATTTGTATTACCGCATCCTAATCACCATTTCTTTTTTGTGGATATGCCTCGTATTATCAATTCTAGAAAATCACCACTCATAATATGACGAGTGCAAATTCCTTGACCATTTCCATTCCTTTTTATTTTTAAAAACAAGAAACCCAACGAATAGGGTCTTATTGCAATTCCTGATTTCAAAAAACATAATTTGGATTCAAGACGTCGAAATTCAAATGTAACTTATGGATGCTCTTTTTTTTTGGGGGGGGGGGGGGGGGGGGTCATTTCTAAGCATTTCTGGAAAAAGAAAATAACCCTTAAAATTTGTGAGTAAGTATTACTCAGTATTAACTTGATCTGAGCACGATGTATCGATTTGACAAAAACATCGCCGCGAATACAAGAAACTTCTGTTAGGAAAAATCGTGCCTTCTATTCAAGAAACACAAATCTTGGTTTTATATGATATAATTAGTTAAGCATCCTACGCGAGACGCGACGATTGAAAGCAAATTATAAAAATTTACTTTTTGCGGGGAAAAAAAAAACTTTTTTTACGAATAATTCGGAAATTAAAAAAGACAGCTGTCACAACTCGGTAGCAGGAAAGGAAAAATTCAGCATGGTATAAAAAAAAAAAAAAAAAAAAAAAAAGATACGTAGGAGCTTTGCGTCAAAAAGAAGTAGGGGAATGTGGGGCAAGGTTAAATAGCGGGGCAAAGTGAAGTGGTGAAACATTTACTCCACTTTTAGCGCCACCTATCTGGTAATTTTAACTGTATGGTAATACATGAATTCTATTTCAGAACAGATAAAGTTAGCTCTGAAAATCAAAGAATATGATAATAAAGCAAATTTCAAAAATTGATACTCATATTGTAATATTTTGCTGTAAGTCAAAAATTATTTTTGTTATTACTAGGTGATAAAGTTTCTGTTATTAACGTTTTAAACATTAATTGAGATTAACTAATATTCGGCGAAGTATTTATTTGTTTAATATTAAGCATATTTGTTTGATTCAAATTATTTGTACACTTATTCAAGTGTATGCTGGGCAGAGTGAAATAGATCATTTCGTTTACTTGTTTAATACTTTACAAAATTACTTGCGCATGTTTATTAATTATTTCTCTCATTTGCATTCTTTCATTTAATAATTCCTTTTTTATTGATTCATTCATTTATTTTCATATTCATTCACTATTTTATTCACTCGTATACTCATCCTTTAATTTTTCTCGTATATTAATTGATTAATTTATTTTTTTATTTGTTTATTTTTTCCTTTTCTTTTTATTTATTCATTCATTCTTTTATTTACTCATTCATTTGATCAACGATATCTTTTAATCAAATAAAAAAATATTTCATTCGAAAAAAATTCTTTTTTTTTTTTTTTCATATGGTGCAAACCCATAGAAAAAGAAAGTGAAAATTTTCCACGTTTTTTGGATGTACAAAGTTATAGCCAAAAACTAAAAATAATGTTTAAGCGTTTTTTTTTTTTTTTTTAAATATATTGCTCTTACTTTATGAGCCGTATATTTTAGAACAAAATTCCAATTTGTTCATATTGGAAAAAAGTAAGTGATCTTAACCATTTTTTTCACTTTGCCCCACATTTCCCTTCTTTTTCGACTCTTTTGAGAGACAATTTCGTTTTTAAACTTACGACTAAAAAGTAAGTTAAGGCATTAGAGAAAAGAAAGTTTCATTGCTCACCTAAATTAAAGGACTGTATTATTAGTTAGAAGGTATTTTTTCTTTCATTAAACTAGAAAGATTCTGACCACTGTTGCAAGAGAAGATAACATTGCACTACTGAATTGGATTGGAATGTACAGTGCAGAAGAACGGTGCTCCCGGTCATTTTCCCAAGGTCAACTCCCCTGTTTGTGATTCCATTTAGCGTGGAACTTGAGCCATAGTAATGCCTTTCCTTTTGTCACTTCTTATCTAACACCCCACTTTCGCTAGGGGACACACGACCTTGAACAAAAAAAGCGGGGAACTCTCCAATCTCAGAAAAAGTGATGGCTACGGTGGAACACGAAATCTGCTGCTTGTTTTGATGAAGCATTCCGGAGAAAAGAAACAAATATATTTTGAAATTTGCACCTTGTACATACAAAAAAAAAACATACTTTTTTTTCTAATGTACCAATTTTCTCTCCTGGAAAAAATCCAAAAAAAAAAGGCACCTGAAGCCTCGGGGCCCCCTTTAGACGCAGGGGGGGGGGGGGCCCTATTGGGAGCAGTCAGCCCGCGTCTAAAATCCATGATTAACTGTCGATTCCATGACTTTTTGAGCAATTTTCCACTCAAAACTATGACTTTATATTGCGAATCCTCTAAACAAATATTTTTTTTCTCCTGGAAAGATCCAAATAAACGCACTTGAAGCCTGGGGCCCCTTTAGAGGCAGGGGCACCTATTGGGAGCAGTCAGCCCGCGCCTAAAAATCCATGATTAACTGGGCGATTCCATGAGTTTTGAGTATTTCCCACTCAAAACTATGACTTTCTGTTGCAAATTCTCTAAACAAACAATTTTTTCTCCTGGAAAAAATCCGAACAAAGGCACCTAAAGCCAGGGGCCCTTATAGACACGCTCTATTGGGAGCAATCAGCCCGCGCCTAAAACCCATGACTAACTGTCAATTTCCAATGAGTTTTGAGCATTTTTGTACAAAAAATTATGACTTCTTCCATGGCAAATCCTAAAACAAAAGCAAAATTTGGCTTTGAGTATGTGACACATCGCGGCTCAGAGGCCCCCCGCTTAGCTGGAGGCCCCAGCTAGCGCCTCATGCGCCTATGCGGTGATCCGCCACTGTTTCTTTCTCATTCCGAGTCGTGTCGGATCATTTTCTCATTCCGAGTCGTGTAGAATTTTTCTTCTCGAGTCGGTGAGTGGGTTTTTCCGCGAATCTTCACGAGTTCTGTTCACACAGTCTGCTAACCGATCAAATTTCACTCCGTGAACCTCGACCGAAATTTATTATTGTGAATTCTGTGCTTTTATTCATTCATTCTATTCATCTGCTCCAGAAACCGCTTGTACACTCTGACGTCTTAGGCAAAAAACATTTTGTACCATTTTGAAATAAAACATAGATTTGTCTCGTGTGGAACAAAATTTCTGCTTTTCCCGTTCGGTGGGTCGTGAGTGAACCCGATTCGTTTTTCCCCTCCAGATGGCGCCGAGGAGGTCCCGCGGAAGAAGAGGAAGAGCTCCTACGCCTTGCCCTCGGAAGCTCGGGAGCTCATGGAGAAGGATTCTGCCAACGAGAAGCTCTGGGCCGAATGCCTGCAGTCTGTCCAGGAAGGCTCACAGGTCAGTCCATTCACATCCAGGGTTCGAAAATATCATGATATTTTTTAAAATATTGAAAATATCCAATATTTTGATGTATACAGTAGAAGACCGTTATAAGGCCGACCTATATAACGCAATTCTCTATAAACCGCACTACTTTTCAGAAGTAAACAATAGGTTTTGAAGTTTAAAAAATCCCTCTGTTTTGTCTTGCAAACATAAAAATGGTTAGGCAAATTAAATTTTGAAAGTTTTTCATCTTATTTCAAAGCTTTTAAAATGAAATTGAGTACTCATAGTAAACAGAAAATACCAGATGGCTCTTCAAAATGCAGCTGTTATGCAAACCATGAAGCTAGCAGAAGTGCAGGATAATTCACTCTCTTTTGATTGTGAAACATATTTATTTGTGAATAACTCATTGTAATATGGGTGCTTTAATACTCATTGCAGATAAAACTCATTCCGAAGTGCTAATATATAGATATATTGTGAATATTAGTTTCAAAATTTGTGAAATGATCTATATAATGCAAAAACCTGTATAAGTAAGCCCAAGGTGTGCATTATAACGGTCTTCTACTGTATTTGGATATTTTGATATCTATCCAATATTTTCAATTTGCAAAAACTAAGTTCTTCAAAATAGTAAATGCATCCTCAAAACACTCTTTATTTCCTTACATTGTTATTACACTATATAGACTTCAAATTGAGGTCTCTTTCATTAGTTATAAGTATTTCATTTTACATTTTTATTAATTTTAATGCACATCATTTAACGTTAGCTGTTTTACTCATTTTTCCTTACACAGTTATATAATTCTGAAATAAATAATATGCATTATTTGGTGCACAGCCATAAGACATTTTCTTTTTTTCTGACTAATGTTTAATATTTAACTAGGCTCTTTTAATCTGAATTAAATTTGTTGCGTTACTAATCGTTTTATGAATATAAAATGAAAAAGGAATATTATATTACTTTGTCATATTAATGATGTATTAATGTATGATAAAAATACAGTACATCCCTTGTTGGTTATTTTGAATAATAAACAAGCACTATTACTATGATTAATATAATTTTCATATTAATGTGACTGTGGTTGAAAAAATAAACATCAAAAATATCATGATATATATCGCCGAGCCATGTTCACATCATTTGTGCATAGTTTCTGGCGATTGTGTGGAAGAGTGGTTGGGAACAACATGGGACTTCACTGTGTGTGTGATTTTATAAAAAAAAAAAAAAAATACACTTGTTTCAAAAAATCAGTTTTATTTAAAAGAAAATTTTTTTAAAGTATTTGTTGTCAAGGATAAAAGTGAAACTCTTTATTTTATTTTATTTTTTTTACATTCTGAACAGTCACTTGCGCCCTTCTCGACAAAGTTGTATATTTTAATGAAAGAAATAGATTATGACAACAAAATGCTCTCCTTTTTGAAACTTATTTTGATAGGGGAAAAAAAATGTTTCATTTCCACATACTTGAGTGACTGACAGTGCTCGTATCAGTGCTTACACTCGTTTTTGGAAATGTTTTTTAAAAAAATGACTGACAAATGTTCTCAATATATTTAATTGTTAGATAAAAATAGAGCTGAAATCTCTTATCAGTTTTGTCTAAATTTTTTAGAATATGAGAATTGCTGCTATGAAACGGGGGGACATACCGATAACATTTGACTGAAAAATTTTATTTTTAATGAGGAAAATATATCTAATTTTGGTAAAATTAAATGTTAGAATAAGGCTAAAAAGTATTTAAAAAAAGTATCCACGGAACATTATTTGAGCTCCCCCCCCCCCCCCATCAGACCGATAGGGGGATTCGTGAGAAAACACCTACTACAAAAATTAAGCAAAAACAGAAGACACAGAATAATTAAAAAAAAAAAAAAACATTTTACTCATACAGAAACACGAGTAATAATTGCACAAAGCCTCCCCCCCCCCCTTGTGTACTGATACTGAAGTTATATTTGTAATAAATACTGATTTTGTTGTAAGAATTTTTGAAGCCAATAAAACGCATACTTTTGTTCATGCATTTTGTTTTTAATTTCAGGTCTTTTTGAAGAAAGTGGAAGATAGCTTCTCATGTATTTGTTGCCAAGAGTTGGTTCACCGTCCCATCTCTACGGTTTGTTCTCATAATATATGCCAGGTACGATATTTTAGATAGAAGGCGTTCCATTTTTCCTTTCTGTCCGTAATCCTCCTGTTCTTTCACTTTTCTGCACCGATCGTGTGGTCAAACGGTGAAATTTTACCAATTTCATACTTGCCAACTCTACTGTTTTTAACGGGAGACTCCCGTTTTTTGCTCCCATCTCCCGATTTCCCGTTTTTTTTTTACGATTTTCTCCCCTTTTTGCAGTTTTTTCGGTCAATCATCAAAACGTTTAACTTTCTTCTCAATAGATGGCGTCCCTTTCTAATCATCTACCAATGTCAATGGAATCAGAATTTTTTCAATTAATAACTCATTTAGTAAAAATTAAATTTTTTAGAAGCTTTCCACATTGCATGTTCAACGAAGCACGTGCTTTGCCGAAAATTACAGCAGATTTCAATCCTTTTGCATCTTGAAAATATTTCAATTATTTTGAAAGTTTGAAGTTGTTTTAACATGTGCTACCCTATACCTACTTATTTTATATTTTATTTTCTTTACATGTGATTTTTTTTTTCTTCTGATTTTAGTAATTAAATTTTTGTAGCTACTTTTTTGGTAGAGACTGGGAATGAATGAAACTTTAAGCGAATTCACTCCTTATTATTTAGTTTTTCCTTTTCAGTCTGGCAAAAAACACTGCCGAGAAAATAAGTGTAGGTAACATGTTGTCCAAACATAAAAGGAAATTTAAGGGATGAGGTCCTTGCAGGGGTCGAAGTGGTCCTATATATCCTATATTTTCGAAAAAAGTATGAAAATCGTCCTATATTTCCTATATTTTTGGAAAATGTCCTGTATTCCTGTTTTTTATCCAATTTATTTCTTTAAAACCACAGTAAATAAACAACCTGACTTCGGATTTTTCGTCGAAAGTACGCGTGCAAACGAGTTTCAAATTAAAAAACACAACTCACTAAATCTTGCAACAGGCATCTTCTCTCATTGGCTACAGCAATATGACGTCACCGTAGTGGGTGGAGTTTCGAGAACGAATTCTGAAGTTGGTTTTAGAATTTTGCGTTTGGCAACAGCAGTTTGTTTTGTTTTCCAGCGTGGTTTTTTTTTTTGGTTTTGTTTTCGTGGTTTTTTTCTTTGGTTTTTGTTTTCGCGGGTATATTTTTGTGTTCAGTGCATTTTCTGATCGGAATGTTATAATAGTCTTTTTGCAATCTTTTCTTTTTGTGGAATTTTATAGAACAAAATATCTGTATGTTTGTGCTACAAAGCATTGGTTATTTCCTGTTAGTTCTCAACACAAAGACGGTTTTTATTTATTCATATAAGCTATGTTTGTGACACTTCTATCCCTGCAAAAATTGTGAGTTGCTGTGTTAATTATCAATAAATTTCACATTTTTTTTTTTTTTTTTGTCTACAAAGTACACTTTTTCCAAAAATTATTCTTTCAACTACAGGAAAGTCATTTCAGGCGTAAGTTATAATTTTGTTTGAGGGTTTTTTTTTAAATAAAATCATTGATAAGAATAAATAAATAATATGTATGTATTATTTCTTTTTTCATAGCGAAACTATTCATATAATGTGTCCTATATTTGTCCTATATTTTTTGTGGAAAATGTCCTATATGTGACAAGTTGAGCACTTCTACCCCTGTCCTTGTTTAACTTTAGTCACAGCAGAGGTGATCGTGCGTTCTGGTATTTTACAGGTTTTCAATAGCTTCCACCCCTCTACATTTTACTGTGCATTATGGTTTTTTTTTATGACGAATATACGGGTATAAACAAGTTTTTATTTGATCCTTTCAACTTTACCACAAACAGACTCTACTGCTTTTGCCCCCTTTTTTAAACATTTTTAAGAAAGATTGAAAGGAAACAAAATTTAATATCTGATAGCTTTTTTTCACATTAACGTTATTTTGAATGTGATAAAATTTGTAAGTAACAACTTGAATTTTGTTCTATGGTGCTGTTCTATAACTTTCATTCATTATATAATAAAATATGCTTGTTTACCAATTATCACAGCTGAATTTGTTTAGTTGATCACAGAATATTAAAGTATTTGGCCGAACTGAATTATTATTGTTATTATTTATTTATTATTATTTCCTTTTCTTTCAAAATGATTTACTTTATTTTTTATCTGTTTAAAAATATTAACAATACTCAATGTAGACAAGCCATTTCGCCGCACGAAAGTTCCGCACTTTTCCGGAAATCTGCTTTTTTCAAAAGGCTTTCTGGTTGTTTTTTAGATCATTCAAAAATCGGGAAATCGTGACCAAATATGTAGGGAGAGGCAGTAAAGAGGAATTGTGGGGGGGGGGCACTCTTAAACAGATCTCTTGTTGTTAGAAAGAAGTTTTATCATAACAAGCTCATATGTGTGATAAACGAATTTGTTTTGGAATCATGCCAACATCAAACATGAGCTGGGACAAATGCGGCACACTGACTCTGAGATTTATAAATCCTTTTGCACCCTGCAAGTATTTCTATTTTTCTGAAAATTTAAAGCTATTTAAGCCTTTGCTACCTTCAATCTGCTCATTTCATTCCTAATTTCAGGAATTGTTTTTTTTTTTTTTTTTTTTTTTTTTTAATTAAATTATTTATAGCTTTTATTTATTTATTTTTTCAATCAATAAAAAAAAAATTCCTATTATTATTCGTCAAAGTATTTCAAGTGCATCTGACAACATCCTCATTTTTATTTCCCACCCTTAATGTTCTCAGTACGGCTATTTTCGATGGCCGGAGCTTTGGAGTACGGCTTTTTTTCGAACTGCCGATTTCATGCCTGATTTGACGAAATAAATTTTCGGTCCTGATTTAATTGGCATTATAGTGCTGGAATTCTATTATAACAAACAAAATTTGCTCTCCTTCGAAGTGCATCGTGATGCAATTTGCAGTTTTTGTACTTTGAAATGAACCTGCAGAAATGTCATAATATTCGCACCATTCCTCAATACATTGCAGATCGGTTTTCAGAATTAAATTATTTACTGAATAAAATCTGCATCATTTCTCTAAATAGTAGTGGCAGCAGTTAAAAAAATGCTTTTATTTTCACTTGCGTTCTGATTCTGTAGTGTCGTGTTATTTTCTTCATTTCCAGTGTGTGCAATTCTTGAATTTGTGTGTGAGTTTTTGTGCGAATTCCCATGAATTCTATTATACAGTTCACTAATAAATCAAATTTTATTTGGTGGACCTAGACGGAAGTTTTATTCTCGGGGCTCGTACGCTCCTTCAAAACTCCTTCAATTAGGAAATTTTTTTTGAAGGGCCCTTCAAACTCCTTCATTTTGGTTTTAACTCCTTCAAAACTCCTTCTTTTTTAGTTCAAGACTACATAATCTTCTTCTTTGAAAGTAGTTTAAAGTACTTCGATCGATAACTTAATTTCGTCACAAGGGCGATGTTATGAGGGAGGTTTTAATGCGATAGTAATTCTGTATTTTTTTTTTTTTTCATAAAGATGTGATTTGCAAATTGATCATGAAAATCATAAAAGTTGAAGGTGAAAATATTATGTGGCTAAGACATTTCATAAGTGAAGTATATGTAGTTTTATGATTATTGCTTTTCTTTCCACCACTCTCAGCAGCAAAAGTCAGTTTATCTAATAATTATTTTAATATTTAAAAATACATAAGTAGATGTGATTGTGTTAAACGAACAATTGTTTAGTAAATTGAAGTTATGATATTGCAAAAAGGGTCATCCACAAGTGATATCATGCCTTGAGGGAGAGACGGGTTCGTGAAATTGTGACAAGAGGAAGAGAGGAGGTGATAAAAAGTGACATCATGCAGTTATTATGACAATATATTTACGAAAAATTTGACATGTGACAAGGGGAGGAGTAAGGTGAAATGTGACACTTTGTGACAAAGAACGAAGTCGATCGAATATGTTGGAAAAAAGTGTGACATCATTTAAGGACAGCCCAAAAGTACTCCTTCAAAATCTCATTCCACTCCTTAATTTTATTTCTGGAATCAAGTACGAACCCTGATTCTGTATCTTGTGCTTTTTACTTAGGGAATACAATTCATTTATCTTTATTTTACTGAATATTCTGCTGTATACTCTCAAACATTTTTTAGACACATAGCGTATACCCTCGAGCCATATTATGCCACATTATGTATATGATCGCATACACATATTGTGCGCAATGGATTACTGGGAATATACCCTCAGAAAAATTGATTGCAACAATTAAAAAATACAGTAAAACCCCTCCTAACAGACACCCCTCTTATATGGACATTTTTTAATTCCCCGATTCAATGCAAATAACTTTATTAAACCCCTGTCCTGCAGACACCCCTCTATTGTGGGCAAAAAAATTCGTAACGTTAGTGTCCGCATTAGAGGGGTTTTACCGTACTTTGATTTTCACTCTGGTTCTAATTCTGTGGTGTTGTAATTTTCTTCGTTCCGAGCATTGGAAATTCTTCTTGAGTTGGGGCATGAGTTTTTGTGTGAATTCTCATGAATTCTATTATACAGTTCACTAATAAATCAAATTTTATTTGGTGGACCTAGACTTAAGTTTTTTATTGTGTATCCTGTGCTTTTTACTTGGGGAGTAGAATTCATCCCTCTTTATTTTCCGTTTCAGTCGTGCCTTGAGCGTTCTTTCAAGGCGGAAGTGTTCAACTGCCCCATGTGCCGAAGGGAGCTGGAGAGAGATGCCGTCAAGAACCTCAACAAAGAGCTCCAGAAAGTGCTCCTCATGCTCTTCCCGGGGTACAATGCTGCTCGGTAGCCCCCCCCCCCATTATACTCGAGAGAAAGTCTGCCGATGCATTAATTAATCCAGGAACATTGAGAATCGAGCAAGTTTCCTTAAAAACTGTATGTGCTCCAGGATGTTTGTATCAAGCTGGACTATCGTACGTAAATGAGAAATCAAATCAGTATCATCATTCATTTTGTAACGGATCCAAAGATCGGGGGCGAACATTTTGACGGATTTCCGTCGTTTAAAAAAGAATGCGACACAAAGTGAGACTTTTTTAAATAAAATTTAAAAAGTCATAAATCATTCGTGAATGAGTTAAATTTCGGAGTGAGGGAAAAGTTCAGATAAGTTAGCTTTTTTATGATCCTATTCAGGGGTGCCCATCCCCCCCAAATTCAATGGCCTCAAAATTCCCCCCCCCCCAAATTTTCTCAACTCTCTTTCCCTTTTTTATTTTTTAATTATTTTATTTTATTTTTTTTTAATTTAATTTATTTTTTTAATATTTTTTATGAATTATTTTTTTAATTTTATTTTTTTATTTTATTTATATTATTTTAAAAGAAAAGTTGTGTGCTACGCCAAAAACATATACACATTGCACACACAAACTAACTAAATGAATGAATTAAAATATAAACAGAATAAAATAAAAATAAATAAAATAAACAATTTAAATAAAAAATAAATCAATACATAAATTTATTTTTTTTCCATTAATAAATTTAAATAAATAAATAACTTTTAAACCCCCCCCCAAAAAAAAATTTTTTTGAAGGCCGCAACTTGCGCCATAATCCCCCCCCCCCCCCGGGGTACCCCTGATTCTATTACAGAGAAAACTGCTTCTTAAGCAATCATAATTATTTAGTGTGAAGTCGGTTTTTCAGACTTGAATCTAATTTTTGGATGTACTTCCTTTTTTTATTTAGTTGAAACATTTCCATCTTAATCATTTTTATGACTTTGGCCCCAGGCCTATCTGTAATACATTGTAGTCCGTGGATGTTTATACATTGTAATTCATCTATTTAAAAATATTTTTGCAACACTTTTTTTGTATTACCATTATTGTGAACAAGACTCATGAATGCTTGGAAATCATATTTTTGGAAATGTATTCGTCGGGATTCTCGCCCTTCCGGGGTCGGAGATTCTTTTTAATCGCCACTTTACTTCTCATAAACTCGTATCATTTATGAATGTTTTAAAATTATATTTTTGGACATGTATTTTATTTACAGAATGTACACTTTTAATGTATCGAGAAGATGTTAGCTTATAAACAGTATAAACATATATTTTTTTAATGTTTGCCTTTTACGCATCACGGGATCTGGAAATGCATGTGTATCGTAATTGAATCATGATGCCATTTTGCAACCAGAATTTTAATGGTCCAATAAACAATAGCCCCCTTCTGACCTAATAAATATTTTGCATAATTCAAAGTAACAAAAGTTGCATATTACATACTTGCCAAATCTACTGTTTTTAACGGGAGACTCCCGTTTTTTGCTTCCATCTCCCGATTTCCCGTTTTTTACGATTTTCTCCCATTTTTGCAGTTTTTTCAGTCAATCATCAAAAAGTTTCACTTTCTTCTCAATAGATGGCGCCCTTTTCTAGTCGACCAATGTCAAGGGATAAGATTTTTTTTCACTTAATAACTCATTTAGTAAAAATTAAATTTTGTAGATGCTTTCCACATTGCATGTTCAATAAAGCACGTGCTTTGCTGAAAATTGCAGCATATTTCAATCCTTTTGCATCTTGAAATTATTTCAATTATTTTTAATGTTTGAAGTTATTTTAACATGTGCTACCCTATACCTACTTATTTCATTTTGTATTTCCATTATATATTGATTTCCTTTTTTTTTTCTAGATTTTCGTAATTAAATTTTTGTATCTACTTTTCTGGTAGAGACTGGAGAATGTACGAAACTTTAAGCAAGTTCACTCCTTATTATTTAGTTTTTCCTTTTCAGTATATTTTTCTTGCTGCTACCAATTTGCAGAAAATCCCCATTTCACTTTAAATTTAGTATTTATGTTATTTAAAAGCATAATTTAATAATTCTGTAGCGAGGATATGTCGATGGTGAATCACCTATATACCTCTAGTAAAATCTCCTGTTTTTATTCCTTCGAAGGTTGGCAAGTATGATATCAGAATTATTTCTGTACGGAATTCTGTATTATTTCTGTACCTAATTGAAATACAAATATGCAAATTACTATATACTAAATATACTAAAAACCACTCGTGTTATTACTCCTGAAAATTCTGTTTTTGACTCCTGAAAACTCCTGAAATTCATTTTGTCTGGAACTATTTCTGTACGGAATTTTGTTTTGTTTCCGTACCTAAATTGAAATACACACTTTAAGGGGAGGTACATAACTCTAAAATAGTGAAAATCTCCAAAGAACCCATGACTAAAGGTTGGTGGTTTTGTTCATTAATATGCTGAAAGTGGTGATTTTTGCATCCTACTGACTTGTCCAAGTGCATTATTTTTTAAAGTTTGAGAATATTCTCTTAGTTAGAGGTAAAAATTTATGTACAATGTTCACGCGCTTCCTTTTTTACGTAAATGTGTCGCAATTGTTTTGCTCGCGAATAGAAAGTGTTCATCTTTTTTGTAACTCTAAATACTGATTCCTTTGTTACTGTATGTGTCAGGAAACACCTATTGGAGCATATATCATTTGTACTGTTATAAATAGTGTCTGAAATAAAACTTCTAATTTTCTGTATCTGTTTGATTTATTGCGAATGCTGCATGAGACCACATCCTCTCGAAACATCGTTCAAAAATCGGGGAGAAACAAATTTCAGTTTTCTTCTAGAGATTAAATATGAGTCATTCTCATGAAAACGGCCATTTTGAGCTTATTAAGTTTAGGAAAGTTAAAGTGGGTGGAATCTCATGAAACCTTTAGAGGAAACACCATTTTGGGCCGCCATTTTAGGGGCCGTTTTGTGAAACTCCGTTTAGGGGGCCATTTATTAATTACGTAATGGTCCGGAGGGGAAGGGGGGTGGGTAAAACACATCGGGGTTCGTACGTCTCCTTCCTTAAAATCCTGAAAAACTCCTGAAATTTATTTTTTTCTTCTGAGGGCCCTTAAAACTCCTAAATTTTTGTTTCAACCTCCTGATTTTTCTCCTCTCCTGAAAATAATTTTCAACAGCAATCGCTAGTTTTAATTCCATGTCATCTCCGTTTAGGCAGCCATATTGAATCGCTGGGAACCAATCAAAATTCTCGTATTATACAGATCACCCAGTGCTTTTCGCAGAGACATGGGTTGCGTTCAAACCGACTGACCTGTTACTCTGTTCAAACCATAGACTAATAATAAGAGTAGACCGAGCTTTCCCAGACTTGCTGATAAAAAAATGGGTTCATGGATACATCATGTGACTGGTGGAAGGCTTGGCGAAAACTTTGGCGGCATGGTTGCCAGCTGGCAGGATTATCTATAGTTTGGCACTCGGCATGTATTTTAAGACGTAATGTGTTTTCATTATAATTTCTTTCCAGGCGCAGAGATTGAACTGTTTTTCTTTTAGTTATGCATTATTTTGACATCAGTCATTAGTTTTTGATCACAGTTTTCAGTAACTTTTATTTCATTCGGAACTGCTACTTCAGCGTTGGCGTGTACGTCATGGCGTAAACGTTTTGCTTTAACGCAAAAATGTACTAATCGGTATCTTAAATTGAAATTGTGGGTAAAAATCTTACCGTTTGCCGATTCTTTTCGGGCGCTTGCATCTTTAATTGCTTAGAGCGTTATTAAAATTGATTGAAGAAAACGCACAGTGCTATCTAAACGAAAAACTCACTATATTAGCAAAATATTTAAACTCGGAATAACAAATTTACAAATCGGACTCCATGAAAGATCATTCTTCCGTGCTCCATCCATTCTATTTATCTTATTTCTCGCGGGCGTTGATCGTCTGCTACGATCAATGCCCGCTGTTGCTAGGATATCCACCAGTCACATGTTTGGTTTATGAGCAGCAAAAGGGTTGCCATAGCTCGGTCTATTCTTATTATTAGTCTATGGTTCAAACCTGCCCATTACGGTTACTGATTGTAACTGCCACTAGAGAACGAACCAAGAGCATGTGCTTGTTTTTGTGTTGACAGCAGCAGCTATTAAGCATATTTTCTATATTGCTAATTAGTAGTGCTATTGCTATTTTGTAGTATATTTAGTACTGATAATATGCCGATATATCTAATATTTTGTGTATTCCTGTTTTTTTCCAATATTTTGGAACCAATTTTTAATTCTTTTTTTTTTTATTACTCCTGAAAGTTTTGCTTTTGACTTCTGAAATTCATTTTGTCTGGAAGAGTATGAACCTTAACACATTCTTACGTAATATTTTCCAAGTTGATATTTTATATTACAAATCGTACGGTCAAGTGGTTTGGAAGAGATCCTATTTCGTTTGCGTCTGGAAGGTAAAATACATAATGAGCAGTCTTTTACTTGTTTTACAAATGAAAAGTGTAAAATATAATAAAAGGTTTTTAAAGTAACGTTATAATAGTGAATTTAAAAACGATTCCAGTGGTGTAAGATGTTATTTTATTGTTTTGAGAAACGAAATGGAATCTTATGTAAGAAAGGGGGAAGGGAGTTTGGAAAACCTCACGTATCCTTACATGGGGGTTAGGGAGGTCAAAAACTTCCAAAATCATCCTTACGTATTAGTGAATGGCCCCTTGTACCTTTTTTAAATTGGTCTCTGCAGAGTCCAATACATATTACCCTACACTTGTTATGGGTTTTTTTATTGATACATATTTTTCACATGGTTCCTTCAAAAAACTATAAGCAGTGCTTCACCATATGTATAAGGGCTTTGTCAAAAAATGATACGTCCTGAAAAACAAAAATATTTTTTAAGTAGCATTATACCCTCACTTAAGCATCATTCATTAAAATTGGATTCTAGTAATTATGTGTAACTGATGTTTGAGTTTATCACACATAAATATTCTCAAACGAGGAAGTAACTTACGATCATTGAGTTTTCATGCGTTGTATTTTAATTTATTCTTTTTGTAAAAAAAAAAAAAATATGCGAGAGAATGCCGGTTACAAAAACCCTTATCTGGTTTACATACAAGAAAACATATCCTTTGCACATTTTCTGCACTATATATATATAGTAGATTCTCGTCTTACGGAAATGCCACGTAAATCAAAATCGCGTAAATTAAGACGTAACAGTAGTGTTAAAATAGGGGTTAGTTTCCATAGATGAAAGAAAAACCTTCATTCTAGTGGTAGATAAATACATCGGCACTAGAATGAAGCATAGACAGTAGTATAGTGTAGAAATAAACACATGTTAAATGTGTACTTATTCCGATACATATGCAAAGAAACCATTTAACTTGCTGTTTAAAACAGCTGGCCTATAGTTTGTGTCACATTTAACACATCCATGATCACTCACGTCATTGAAATGGCAGGATCTTCACTAACAAATCAAAAAGATCATTTGCCATTGTCAAGGAATGGCTCAAATTATGCAAAAGCTTTTGCTCGTGTCTCATCGATGTCGGTATCCTCGTTGGCTTCGTTCTCCTTTGTCACTTTTAAAAGCTCGTCTTGCAGTCAGCTCTGAATTATTTGAGTTTAAGATCTTTACTACTGGAAAGGGTTCTGAAATCAATCACAAAAAAGGTTTCTCCGACCGCCTGGGCTTGCTTTTTGGTTAGAACGCAAAAATGCAATTATCTGATTTTTAGTTTATTAGGTGTTATTTGCCATCTACGGGGGTTTGGATTTTGAAAGCGGGGGAAATTTTATCTGGTTTGCAATGCCACCATCCGCGTAAAATCAAAATTTACCCGCATAAAATGAGGGTGTACTGTGTATGTATGTAGGGTTGGTGCTTAACTCCCTGAAGTCCCGTTTGTCGGAGAAACTCTCCCATATCTAAAACAGATGAACCGTGCAAACCGTAGGTGCGGGGGGACTTCAGGGTGTCATGTCATGAATATGTACATTATTTTCTTAATTGATTGCTACTAAAAATCAGATAAAAACAAAAATAATATGCTAACATCATCAGTTCTATCCAAAATCTTCGCTGCTTGTTCTAAATTACAAATCTGATCAATTCGGAAACAATAACCACAATTTTCGAAATTTGGATGCTTTTTGCGTCCCTAAGTACTTTTAAAACTATCTGAATCGAGTATTTCAGAAAGGGCGTAAATCCAATGGATTTCCGTAGGACTTATGTCCTTTCTGAAATAAATTCATTTGGAAAGTACCGAAATTCTGGGCAGCCCACGCTCAAATTTTGTGGCACAAGTACAACGCCGTACCAATGCGTTTGGGCTCCATTCGCAGTTCTTGAGCTTGAATACTTCACCTCGCGGCGACTGGAGAAACTTGCCAAAGAGGAAAAACCAAGCGGACAAGACAGATTTCGTCTCATCGGACAGGTCCATCCAACGTAAATAGATCGTAGACACTTATTTTGTTGTTTTTATGTACCTTATCTTGCAAATATAGTAAAATCCCTCTAATACGGACACTAACGGGACAAATTTTTTTGTCCGCAATAGAGATGTCCGCAGGACAGGGGTTTAATAATGTTATTTGCATTGGAACTGGGGAATTAAAAATTGTCCGCACAAGAGGGGTGTCCGTTAGGAGGGGTTTTACTGCAGTAACAGTTGAGATTTATTTTGAAAGTTTTTAATTCAAAGATTTACTTCTTAAACTTTGGCAATAATGTCTTCCTTGGCAATGTAGGGTCACTATAGAGAGCATAAATCTTTGTCGTAAAGCGTTTGGCAAGATACATATATTCGAGCACATAGTTTTATTTAAAATAAGTGTTCTCCTCGTACATAAGAGTTTAATTGAGCTGCGAAGAAGAGGAATAAAGTTCTAATTCAAGTATTTTTTACGTGGGAGACAGACGCGCCGATTTAAACGAGTCGTAAAAAAACACTTGGCAAACTTGGCGCGGTTATTTCTCGCCACGAGGGCGGAAGATTCGCGCTCTCTCCCGTCCACGCACTGTTTGTATTTTTAGCAAAGTTTATCTCGGAAGTGGGAAAATTTTTTGCTTCTGCCGATCCATTTCCTCCCGAAAATGTGCGGATTTAGGTGACAAAAATGTGACGCTATTCCGCCGACATGGAGGCTATTTTCCACGAAAAGGTAAGTTTTTAATGAGCTCAATCGCGTTACGCCCGAATCGTTGCGAGTCATTAAATTATCTTAATAGCTCGCCATTAACGTATTCAAAAACGCATTCCCACTCTTTCCGTTTTTTTAAAAGTGAGCTTAAATGCATCTCACTCCGAACATATTTTGTGAAAGTATCACAAGGTTGTCATTTTTATTGTTATTATTTTTTAAATTTGAGTCGCTCGTTGAAATTTATTTTGAAAGTCCACTTCCGTAGTCTTCTTCCAGACACTTTTTCGTGTCAGACACTTTTGTAGAAGGAAAAGTCGGCAGAAAAATAACCGGAAAATCATTTCTCGTTGCAACATTAATATGATATTTCATACTATACTCAGTGGTGGCGCTAGGAAATCCCCGACGGAGGGGCAAGCTTTCCCGACAGGGGGGCATAGCCAAATTTTAGTTTGCAAGATTCCCCCCCCTCCCCCCCCCCCCCAATTTAGGTGATAAAGAAACTAATCATTCTTGGCGTCTAACAACACGAATTCCCCATAAAAATTAAAAGCAAACAATAAAAATTTTAATAAAGATAAAATAAAATAATGAGAAAAGTAAAATTAAATTTAAAATTAAAAACATGAAACTAGGCTTTTGTGAGCAGGTTCATATCGCGAGATCAATAAACTAGAACAGTGTAAGAAGCAGAATTTGACGAAAAATCTGAATATGATGTAAAATCATTAAAAATGTGTGCTCTACGGAGTTTATGCAGAGAAAGAAACTTAACAACATTAATGTAGTTGTGAATGTAATGTTGCTCTTACAGAAATGAGGGGGGTCCTCCCCCGGAAAAATTTCGAAATTGTAGCTCTGAAAACGCAATTTTAGATGATCTTCAGTGGTTTCATGCAGACAAGGGTTGGATGCTCACCTCCAAATAATTTTAAGATATTGAAGTCCAATAAACGAGATTTTAGTCGATCTGTAATGGTATTTTGTAGGGACTGAGAGTCGAGGTGCACAACCGAAAAAGTTCCAAAATTAAAGAAACAAAATTGTAGGTCATGTATTGTAACGTTAGGGTGATGAGGTTAATGACCAATTAAGATATTCAGTGTTCCTCCCCCCTCCTTCTTCCGTAATCAAACCTTATAAACACACAAATTTACGGGATGGAAACTCTAGGGCTCAAGAGTATAGCGGTGCTCATCCACTAGCTCATCAACATATATATTAGGGAGCAGAGAAATCCACATCTTAAGTAAGCAGAAGAACAGTAACTAATATTAAGTTAAAAAATTCAAAAGAAACTTGAGCCCGATGCCTAGCTTTATATTAAGATGAACCTCGCGAGTCAGAACGTGTATAAAATTAAATTTATTTATATTTTCTTTCATTATTTTATTTTTCCGAGATAACTTGGGAAAGCACGAAAAAGGGAATACAGACACAACTACTAAGTTTTGTTATTGCAAAAGCAGAATCAAGAGAAAAAAAATGAATATCTTTTGAAGAGCCTTGCTTGCTGAAACCAATTACAAGTATTTTATTCGATAACAAATAGAAACTGGAAACGGATAAAAATTTTGCGCTAAAAAAATTAGAAAAGGTGCAAATTTTTACGGATTTTGATTATTTTCTATGGTAATAGAAGGTCTACATCGATTAGGCCTAGCTGGTGGTGGATGGAACCGGCAGGCCGCATTGGATTTGGCAATTAAATAGTATAAAAATAAATCCATGATTTTTCCTTCCTTTCTTTCTTTTGATCGTATAAATAATCATGATAGTTTCATAGGGACCGCCAACATATTTCATTCCTAGATTTTTAAAAATATCATCCTGCAAATCACAGATTATTTGGAAGAAAATGTGTGGGCCGCCGAAGCATGTTTGAAATAGAAAATAAAAATTAAAATGTAGTGAGCGAGATTGAAATTATACAAATGAATAGTCACACCAGTAGTTCTAAGCAGGACTGAGGAGTCGGAAGAAAAATGACCGACTCCAACTTCAGGAATTTTAAAGCCTTCGACTCCGATTCCACAAGAACTGGCAGGGTTGCAGATTTTAATTGAAAATGATCGACCCCGACTCTTGAAGTTTTAAACTTTCGACTCCTGACTCCGACTTCTTGACCTCAAAATCAGTCCGACTCCAACTTCTCAGACTTGGTTCTAAGTTTTGAATGCAAAAAACGAAAGTAATGTGTGTGTGTGTTGTGCAATCAAAAAAAAAAAAAAAAAAATTAATTTGAAAAAAAAAAAAAAGAAAGAAACGAAACTTAATAGTATGGTCAGCACCATGCTAAACTTAATAAACAAGCGAAGGTGAAAAATCGCGAATCTCGTTTTTTAAATTCAATGGTTTGCCGCAGTACTGAAAAAAGGCTATTACTACTTCGAACAATAAATTTTACACTTAAAGTTATCTATAAAAATTAATACATTGAAAATAACTAAACGCGTCTAATGGACAAAATTTTGTTTTGGCTCTCCTGAAAAGAGCCAATTTTCAGATTCGTTAGTTCAGCATGGTGCCGACGATATTACGCAATAAACAAATTTATTAAGTATCAAAGTGATTAACATTAATTGCACCAACTTTTATCTTGTGTAAGGTTTTTTCTTTTTTTTTTTTAAATTTACTATATACCTACCTTTTTTTTATTTTTAAAATTTTTTGAAGCACTTTTCATAATTCGAAAATGCATAACCATTAGTTTCAAACTTTTTATTGATCATGTTAGTTGAAATCTGTCATACTTTCAAATTTTTTAAGTTTGCACTCACTTTCCAGACCAAGAGGAAAAAGTGTAAATTCTAAGTCTTACCCCAAAATTTCCATACATGGAGCTTTTTTGCAGATCTACGGAGTCGGAGGGAAAATGGTCGACTCCAACTTCAAAAATTTTAGAGCACTCAACTCCGACTCCTTTACCCTAACGTCGGTTCGATTCCAACTCTCACTCCGACCCAGCAATCACTGGCAGTGTTACGGCCATTGGGGGAAAATGACTCCAACTCTGACTCTTGTCATTATTAACCAACAAATTCCGATTCAGACTCCTTCTCTCCAAAATCAGTCCGACTCCGACTCCGCAGCACTGCTTTTTTTACACTATTTTAGCACTTGAAAAAAAGCATATTAAAAAAAAAAAAAATAGAACATAACTTGCAAAAAAAAACTTAAACAAGACTGAGCCTGGTACCAGTTTGTAAGTTGGTTTGATCGATTTCGAAGGAGCAATGTTGACTTTTGAATTAGACCTGGTCCAATCAAATAATTACAGCTGTATGGACTAAGCGCAGCTTATTGCAGGCTTTACTTTAAGTTAGAAACATGAGTTTCGACTACATGATAACATCTGAAAAAATGAAATTTGGAAGCAAAATATATTTTTAATTGCCTTTAGCACATGATTTATTTATTTATTTAATTTCCTCCAGACATTTTTCTCAAAAAGAACCCAAACCTGATGCAATACCAACCCGACGCTTAATAATCCAATGATTGTTTGGTTGTGCCTAACCCGATGTTTACTAAATCATTCTCATTTCTTCTTCATTCCCAGCAAAACTATTATGCCCCCTAGTATGCAGCCCCCTAGTATGATCCCCTGATCCCCCAGTATGCAGCCTACAAACAAGATCAATATAAGTTTTTGAGAAACATGTGTTTAAAATGTTAAACATGTATTTGCTTTTATTACATTAGTCAAAAGAATTTTTTTCTTGCGTTTAGCATTTGCCGACAAAACATCATTACACTAAAAAATTAAATCTACTTTAGTACGCTTCCTTGTATGAGGTAAAAGGATCGTTTACTCATCGATATCTTTTGTTGTAGAATAATCCAACAATAATCAGAAAAATTTTAAATAACTATAGTAATAACTTACTTGTAACTACAGAGTGAAAATGAAAGATAATATTGCAGTTATTTACCCAGAGAAGTATTTTAAAACGCATCAATAGTGTGTCTGCACTGGCTGAAGTGCTGTTTAGCAAATGTAATAGAAAAGGAAAAATCTCCGAAGCATGTTTTTTCTCCGATGACCCCCCCCCCGTCTCGTCCTGGCTGTTGTCATTCGGTACGTATTTTTCTCGTAACCCGATAACCAGATGACGACGCCTTAGGTCTGACCGGAAATCACCACTACATTCGGCAGGGACGTGGATAGTCAAGGGGAGATTGTACTCTTTTATTAGTCGTCGACACCCTGAGGTGTCGAAACCAGCTCATCGATAAATAGAAATTTCAAGGATGAAAAACACACCATTCCCCCCATAGCAATAGCTATCCCTTATTTTATCACCATCTGGGCGACGTTAAAAGGGGACTTATGGACTCGGGCTAAATTGCAGGTGTCAAGGTGGGTGGCCCCGAAGGGAATTGATTTTGTGTTTCCCTTTTTAGCCTACTTTCCCAGTAAAAGTCAGAAAAAGAAGAAAAAAGCATGAAAGAAGGCTTAATGCATCTTAAAAATATCGTGAAAAACAAAAAAAAGTCAAAAATAAATAAAATAATTAAATGAATATTGAAAAATTAAAAATTGGAAAGTAGGGTATTGAGATGGGGAAAAATGTCTGTCGGTCTGTCTGTCTGTCTGTCGGTCTGTCTGTCTGTCTGTCTGTCGGTCTGTCTGTCGGTCTGTCTGTCTGTCCCCCCCTAATAACTTTTGAATGAATAGTCCGATTCGAACAAACTTTTTTTTGTTCGAAAGATCTCGGCGAGGACACCTCATTCCCATATTTCACTTTTTGATTTGAACTATTTTTTGTTCAATTTTGAACAGTTCAAAAAAACTTAACATTAGCGCCTACGGGGAAATTCAAAGCAATTCCGAACTGTGCGGCGAATTTGCTTCAAACAAACTTTGTAGGAAAAAGCTTTTGATAAAAAACTTGTATATAAGATATCTTTTTGATTTGAACAATTTTCCGTTCAATTTTGAACAGTTCAAATCCCTTAACATTAGCGCCTACGGGGAAACTGAAAGTCAATGTAGATTCCGTACTTGAAGGCGGATTTACTTCAAACAAACTTTGTTGGAAATAGCTCTTGACGACCAACTCCCGACTCCGACTCCGAGAATTTAGGGGGACCTGACACTGACTCTGACTCCTGTTCCCGACAATTAATCGGACTCCGACTCCCCGACTTCGACTCTGACTTCGTAGCTTTGGCAAACATTTATACACGGAGGACAAATGACTGACTCCGATTCTTGGATATTCGACTCCGACTCTTTTATCCCAAAATGAGATTGACTCCGACTCCGCTGCTGTGGTTTTAACTGTGAAATAATTATTGTTGATATGATTTGTTTTTATTTTCACGCTAAAGTTTTAATTTAGGTATTTAGTTTTCGGTGAATAAACTCGTAAAATATGCGCAGACGATTTTTTTTTTTTTTTTTGACAATGAAAATTATTTCTTTAAGTTGACATTTTATTGTTTTTTTTTTTTTTTATTTTGGTAAGTGCATTAATTCGTTTAAAAAATTATTTTTGGCAACAGGGGAAAAAGAAACGATTTTTTTTATATGATGTATTTATTTTAATGAACTTATTATTATTTTTTCGTTTTGAAAGCTGTTAAAAAAATTTTTTTAATGGAAAGAAGTGTATTAGCTGCTTTGTTTAAAAGGTGCTGCTATTTTATTTGTTCGTTTTTTTGAAGAAAAGTAAGGAATATTTTATTCCTAGAAATCAGCTTAAAATATTAAAAAATATATGTTTGAAAAAATTTGCGATTTTAGCTATTTTTGAGAATATTGATCAGGTACTTTTCTCCGCACGCACCCCACCTCTTAGCCGTAGGCCTTAGGTTCCACCGCCCGGGGGGTCCGCGTAGCGGGCCCCCCGCACGGCTGAGTGCGGCGGTCGATAGTCGTATCATGCTACGGACGCGCTTGGTACTTATTGCTATTGATCAGGTACTAGAAAGTAGTATGGGTATACGGGAAAGTAGGCTCGTCTAGTTCTAGACGGAACTTCTTGTTTTAAATGTTTAAGATACTTCTACTTTTTTCTACTAATGTTTTTCGAGTTCATATCCGAGGAAAAAAATTTTCATTTACGATAAATGCCAAAGCAAACAGATTCCCCGACGAAACACAAAATTTTCCCCGAGGGGGGGGGGGCAAGACGTTTCCGACAGGGGGGCAATTGCCCCCCCCTGCCCCTCCCTTGGAGCCACGTCTGACTATACTAATTAAAGCGGATTTTTCTTTACTATAGCATAAAATGAAATGATTAGAAACTTTGTACTGTTGTGGAATTTTAATAAATTAAACCTTGTGGAGTTTCTTACCAAATTTCTCACTCCGTTTTTACATGTCCATGTTTGGCTTGTGCCTTAAGATAAATAGGGAAGCTGTCCTGAGCCCCAGCTGGATAGGAGCCCCTAGAATATTCCTATAACATAAATATATAGTAATTTTCTCACTGGAACAGGAAATGAATGGGTCAAATTCTAAGAGATATTCAACCCGAGGGGCGGGCTTTAGTCTGGTCCCGGTGCGAGTGGCTTCTAAACATTTTTGAAATTTATCTTGTTTTCCACAGCTGTGTATTTGACATCAAAAGTTGTTTTTGACATAAGGAGGATATAATAATGGTTTAAACTTTAAACTGTCAAGATCTGCTTAAGTGAACAGAAGCTTGCTAAAGAAACATCTCTTATAAACTAGTAAGATAGCAATCAAGCATTATAAAATACATCAATTTAATGGTAACTTATTAATATCATTTTTACCTTATGTTTTGCCACTATCACAAGTAAAAAATAAGTAATTTCATCCTTATTAAATGCATCCAATATTAAATTGTGAGAGATTATTTCCCACGAAAGCAAGTGAGAGGAGAAATAAAAACTCTGCTGCTGAAATATACCATACACAATTAATGATAGAAAACCGTAAAATTTAGAAACCACAATGTGCGTTTACCAAGATTTGACTTCTAAACAAAATATTCAATCAATGATCCAAGTGTTCAACAAAACTAAATTGCCTTAGAAATCCTATATACGTTCTAGTGAGTGATGAGAGGGGAATGTCTTTTTTTTCCTTTCCTTAATTCCTTCTCAGGTACGTAGTGTCTTAATGTTTTGAATCAGATTATATCTTAGTACTTATACACACTCAAAAGTTAAATATGATATTAACTGTATCTGCTTGTTCACGGGAAACTTTAATGTGACTTTTTGGTATTTTTTTCATACGAGTCAACTTTGGAGCGAAACAGGTTAAAAAGCACTTTTCGCATTTTTCAATACGCCTCCTTCGTCGCTTTGAAGTTGGAGTGAAACTTGGTCACGGAAATGAACCGAACTCACAAAACATCGCTCCTGTTGTTTCCCTTGAGCAGTAGAGTATGGTTAGAGTCGAAAATACAAATTTTCTTAGTTTTTAGCATTTTTTTAAAAACAAATACTAAAAAGCTTTTTAGAATTAAAAAAAAAAAGAAATCTTTGATTTGCATTTACATACCATAAAAATAAAAGGAAAAAAAGCAACTTTTCTGCTACAAGATATCTTTTTGAAAAAAAAAAAGTGCCCTTTTCATTGAATGACGGTGCTTTTCTAGCCGGATGCATCCCTCCCCTTTTTTGATCTGGGGAAAAACGCTCATACATGTGCAGGGGGGGGGGGAGTTCTGGACCCTTCCTGAAATGTGCAAAAAGATTGTTTAATGAAAACGTGTCCTGCATCCTGTTCCTGCTCATACATTACGACAAAACTCAAATTTCAGTTCAAAGAAAAATATGCATTTCCTTCTTTTTGTAAAATATAAGGAATGTCAAATTTGAGAATAAAAAACTTTTTTCTCTTTTCATTAAGAAATGTCATTTTCACAAAAAAAAAAAAAAAAAAGAAAAATGATATTAGAACAAAATAATACTCCTCATTTGATTCCCAGCAAGACGTCTTGGTTCAAAGGGAAATGGTATAAAACATTTCAAAATTGGAAGGACTCTTTGGTCGGATGATTTTGAGCGACATTATTTTATGACATGTCATTAGGCTTGGTTTCGATCTTTTTCAAACGCTCCGTCTGATTGGACACCTTCCAATACGAAATCCCAGCCATGCAGCCAAATACACATGTATTTGAATTAGCACTATCTGCGTTGCCCGGCTTTGCTCAGTCTTCCTCAAAATTAAAAGTTATGTCAACAATTAGGCTTCAATGAGAGAAAAAAAAAATACTGAAAAAATGAATATTTCCCGTCAAAGTAATCATTCTTAAAGAAAGAAAACGGCAAATCGAAAATTTCCGAATAAATTAAGTGCAACCTTCCATAAATACAATTAAAATCCTAGAAAAAGAAAGAAGATAAATTGCCAAATAATAATCAGAGAGGGACGTTTTTACCTCAAAACAAAATCAAAATTTTATTTAGACACAGCCGAGAAAAAAAAGTGACAACCTTCTGAATGGTTTTATTCACACGGATTTAAAATGAGATCATTTTCTGATGTGAAAATAATGTTTCATTTGGCTTAAAAATGCTTAAAACTTTCCTCCTGATGATTTTACAGCCTTGTTTTTTTTTTTTTTTAATTTGAAGGAAGGAAATGAATCCAGGTGTATTTTTTTGCGAACTTTCGAATGGACCTAAAGCAAGAAAATTGGATAATTATTTCGGGTAAATAGAGCCGTTGGTGCCTTTTTCAAATCCAAAAATTAAAATTCAAACGGTTCGGTGCTCTTTTGGCGCTTGACCTTCCCTCCCTTCCATTCCTTCTTCGGTGCCCAAGCACCTGTTTGCGAAGTTGGGTCAAGATCAGACGTAAACTGGATTTGTGTATGGAACATACACATATACATGACACGACACCTGAAAGTCTCCCACACCAACATACACATATACAATGGAGCAAAGTTTATACATTTCTCTTTTATAGGTTTGTATCAATTATACATTTTTAAAATTAGTCCCTGCAAAGCCTAATATACACTAACCTATACCTATTATACGTTTTTTCATTTGTATGTTTTTATCATAGACCCTTCAAAAACGTATACTGCTGTCTGCAGGTAAAGGGCAGTCATTTTTCATTTTTGTCATCTATTGTACGTAATGTGACCAGATGTCCCGCTTTTTGTCTTACTGTCCCGCCAAAGAGTCCAGCTTTGTCGAAAAAGTCCCGCTTTTTTTGTTTAAATTCGGTCACACAAGAAATGTAACATACAATCTAGATTTTTTAAACGAAATTAAGGAATTTGCTTCTTGAAATTGCTTCTAACAGCAAGTACAACTGAAAATAATAGTTTTGATTAATAAACTTGTTGTGTGATGCAATATTCTTTACATCAATACTATTAAATTATTTTCAACTTGAGTTCTTTATTGGTACATTTGAGTTATTTCTCGGCATTTTTCTGTTACGTAGAATATTAAGCCTGTGGAGAAAAAAAACTACTCCCCCCCCCCCATCATGTATCCTGGTTTTTAGCTTGAAAAATCTGGTTGGACATTTCAGGAAAACTTATTTCTACTTAACAATTTGATCATATTTTGTTATTTAAAATGTGCAAATAATAAAAAACTTCATAATTAATGCAAAATGAAATAAGTAATTAGCAATTAAAACTAAATTTCATAGAAATATGAAGCATTTAGTATCTAATTTCCATTACATGCATCTTCAAGCAAATTCTTCACTTCTTGTTGCAAATTGTAAGCCTTCGGTCGCAAATTTGAAATCTGAGGATCGGAATCGGTCAATAAGTTGTTAAATACATCCCCATTGCTATCCCTATTATTATTAAACTGATTCTCTGAGGGATTTAATTTAAAGGGCTTGCAATAAAAAGTAAACAACTGAAGAATGTAAATATGTTTAATTGTCAATATCCTTTGGATAGGCAGGTTTAGGCAAGAACTGAAACTGGATTATAAAAGCTTAAACTCTCTACAATGTAAGGGATTTAATAGTTTTGTTAGCGATTTTCGCAATTCAAAAATACAATCGAAATACTTTGGAAATTAACCCCAAAATTTTCTTATTTTCTAAGATACTTTTTTGGATGTTTTAGTTATTTATTAGGGGGCGCATAAAGCACAGCACATCACAGCATTATACCTGTTAAGCTCTTAAACAAGTTACCCACTATTTACTAAATTGTCTACTAACGAAGTAGCAAGTTCATTCTTCGAATCCGAGGTATTATCTTCCGGTAACAATGTTAAAAAGTAGTAAGTTTAGTGGAAATATGTTCTTAGTTTATCAATTCAACAGTAAAAAGGCAATACTAAATGGTTTAATTTTCCGCCCAATGTCCAAAATTACTACAAGGTCGCCCCACTGTGCGGAAGTATGAAACGGTGCTTCACCGTCTATATTCCTTGTTTTATTTCTACTGAAGTGTGTGTTGGTTTATTTATCCTGTGACCATAGACTAATAATAAGAGTAGACCGAGCTATGGCAACCCTTTTGCTGCTCATAAACCAAACCATGTGACTGGTGGATATCCTAGCAACAGCGAGCCTTGATCGTAGCAGACGATCAACGATCGCGAGAAATAAAATAAATAGAATGGATGGAACACGGAAGAATGATCTTTTATGGAGTCCGACTTGTAAATTTGTTATTCTAGGCTGTAAATATTTTGTTAATATAGTGAGTTTTTCGTTTAGATAGTACTGTGCGTTCTCTTTAGTCAATTTCAATAACTCTCTAAGCAAGCTCTCTAAAGATGCAAGCGCCCGAAAAGAATCGGCAAATGGTAAGATTTTTGCCTACCATTTCAATTCAAGATACCGATTAGTACATTTTTTGCGTTAACGCAAAACGTTTACGCCATTACCTTTACGCCAACGCTGACGTAGCAGTTCCGAATGAAATAAAAGTTACTGAAAACTGCGATCAAAAACTAATGACTAATGTCAAAATAATGCATAACTAAAAGTAAAACAGTTCAATCTCTGCACCTGGAAAAAAATCATAATGAAAACACATTACGTCTTAAAATACATGTCGAGTGCCAAACTATAGATAATGTTGCCATCTAGCAACCATGCCTCCAAAGTTTTCGCCAAGCCTCACACGAGTCACATGATGTATCCATGAACCCATTTTTTCATCAGCAAATCTGTGAAAGCTCGGTCTACTCTTATTATTAGTCTATGCCTGTGACGTCCCGATGTTGAAGCGTGTTGTGTTTCTGTGTGTTGCAGCAGGAGGGCAGCCTGTGTGCCCAGCACTGCCTGAATGCCCTGCTGCAGGGGGCCTACTTCACGGCCCCCGACCTGGGGCAGCTGGCCCGACAGGCGGACGAGGAGGAGAGGAGGAGGATGGCCGAAGGAGGGACCCACTCCTCCGAGTACCAGAGGTTCATGCAGGTAATGTATCCCTTCCGTCCCTCGGGAATCCGATTCGGATGGGGACAACAGTTCACACAAATATAAACATTTCGTTACTGTCCCCCCACGATACTTCGAACGGGAATAGAATGGATTTTCGTGAGTGTAACGTAATTAAAGAATGCCTCCGGTTTAAAAAAAAATAAGGTACTGTATTCCCAAGTTTGTTTGTTTTTTTGACTGAAAGATGACACGAGGTTGAATAAATTTTCTTATAACTTTAAAACTTTAAATTCATCTGGAGCTGGGGCAGCTGGCCCGCGAGGAGGAGAGGAGGAGGATGGCCGAAGGAGGGACCCACTCCTCCGAGTACCAGAGGTTCATGCAGGTAATCCCCGTCCCTCACGAATCCAATTCGGACGGAGACAACAGTGCACTCGAATATAGACGTTTCGTTACTGTCCCCCACGATACCTCGAAGGGGATTCTTGTCAGTGTAACATAGTTGAAGAATGCCTCCCTTTTTAAAAAAATCAATAATAATCCTAAGATACTGCATTCCCAAGGTTTTTTTTTTTTTTTTTGGCTAAAATTGGCTAAAAGATGACACGAGGCCGAATACAGTTTTTTAAAACTTTAAATTCACCCAATGTTTCCTTACCTTCTTTTCAGCGTGTTCAGAATTTAACATTAGTACAGTAGAAGACCGTTATAGCGCACACCTTGGGACCAGTGCTTTTGCATTATACAACTCCAATTCGGATGGGGACATGTTGACCTAACATTTCGTGTCTAACTTCTGTGACGAAGGTAAACTCCTAAGGCTTAGCAGATGCCTTTCTATTTCACATTTCTGTAGCTATCTAGTGAATGAAATGTCAGAACTCAAATTGAAAAGCTAAATCATTTTATTTATAAATCTAATAATTAACAACTGTAAAACATAAAAAACTTCTGCAAATGGTATAGACAAATATGAGGGATTTCATCAATACTCAAATTAATCTTTCAAAAAATTTTAGTCCCTAACTCTCGTGGCGAAATCCTAATAGCTATTTCCTAAGTTCAGGATGCCGCTTCAACAGCGAACCCCTGCTAATATGAAATGAACTTGAATGATGTGTTTCTCATAGTGTTTAAAATATCATGGATTTTTAGGAGTGTAACATAATGAATGAATGCCTAAAATGTTTGAAGTCAGTTTAAAAAAAATCACTATTACCCCCAACATACTCTATTCTCAAGGTTTTTTTTCTTTGACTGAAAAAGATGACACGAGGTTGAATACATTTTTTTAAAACTTTAAATTCACCCAATGTTTCCTTACCTTCTTTTCAGCGTGTTCAGAATTTAACATTAGTACAGTAGAAGACCGTTATAGCGCACACCTCGGGACCAGTGCTTTTGCGTTATACAGGTTTTGGCATTCTATAGGTCATTTGAAAATTTTTTTAACTAATATTCAGAATATATCTATGTATTAGTACTTCAGAATGAGTTTTATCTATAGTAAGCACTCATTATACAATGAGTCCTTCACAAATAAATATGTTACACAATTAAAAGAAAGTGAATTATTTTGCAGTTCTACTAGCTTCATAGTTTGCATAACAGCTGCATTTTCAAGAGCCATTGGTATTCTCTTTTTAACTGTGAAAACTAATTTTCATTTAAAAGCTTTGAACTAAGATGGAAAGATGAAAGACTATATTTCAGAATTCAATTTTCCTAACAATTTTTATGTTTGCAAGGCAAAACAGGGCAGTTTTTTAACCTTAAAATCTATTGTTTACTTCTGAAAAGTTGTGTGGTTTATAGAGAATTACGTTATATAGAGAATTGCGTTGGCATTATAAAGGTATTCTACTGTAATACTAAATAAACTTGTTTTTATTAAGTTTAATTTTATGAGTAAAATTAGTTTTTGATCATTAATATTAATTCTTTAAATGAATCCATCTCGTCATTTAAATGATTGAAGTTCAGTCACCAGCCACAGACAATGACAGCATCTGAAGATATATTTAGAGAGAAAACGGCTAGGCAAAAATGACTCTCCAAAACCTTTGCTTTACGCGGGGTCAGGGTTGGCCAGATTGGACCCAATTGGGTCGGACCCAATGGGTTTTTTTGAAAAAACCCATTTAAAAAAACCCATTATTTAGCCCACTTTTGGGTTTTTTAATTTTCTGAGAAGCTTTTAAAAAAATTAATTTAAATACTTTCACAATTTAAACTTCTTTTTCATTTCTTCTTCACCACAGACATGGACATAAAAAATGAATTTTTTGAAATAGTATTTCTCGCATTAAAAAAATGTTTCAAAGATTTTAAATAAATATATTTAACTTTTTTCTTTAACTGATAAATACATGGACTCAAATTATTTTGACTAAGTCCTGTCACGTCTGATTTTCTCAATATTTGCAGATTGTACAGAGGAAACTACTCTAGCTAAAAGGCTTTCATGTGAATTATTTCCTGCAAACAAACACGTCGCAAATCTCAAATAAACACAAGGTATATTTTTTAGAAATTAACAGGTTTTTCAAACGGTCAGGCAGAAAACAGAACAGGATGTACAGTATTTTCATTATCTTACGAAAAAGTTTAATATTTCTTAGTTTGTACACAGAAATAGAAAAACTGGCAACATAAAATTGAAAGGAATATCTTGATTAAGCTGGAATTCAGTAAAAAGGGAGTAAAAACTACTTGAGGATCTACAGTAGTTTTGCATAACAAAATGAAATACAGGAAAGTAAAATGCAAAAAAAAAAGTAGTAGCAATTGAAAACGAACAATAGATTTTCTCACTCGAGAAGTAACTTTGCCTTAACTGTTGGTAATCATGAAAACTAAAAAATCTGAAACTTCACCATTCTTGGGTTTTGTCGTCTTTTATACTTTTCTTCAGAAAACGCTGAATTTTAACTAGTTTTCCAGCTTTTTTTACCCCAAGACAATTTTTGCGCTTTGTCCATATACTTATGCTATATTATGCTGCAAGTACCCCACATTTTCCCTAAAAAAAGACAAAAAAAACCCACATTTCTTTTAAAAAACCCAGTTTTAGTTGGGTTTTTTTTGGGTTTTATTTAAAAAAAACCCAAAAAACCCTGGGTCCATGGGCTTTTTTAAAAAAACCCGGGATTTTGCCAACCCTGCACGGGGTCCAATTCTCGCTTCGAGAAGTCGTGAACCCTTCTTTTCGGTTTTGTCCCGGGGTCTACTTTTGTCATGACATCACTTTTTGTTGTGCATTAAGAACATTTTTAAATTTTGGATAGTAGAAGGAACAGGAAAACGATCCTTGTGGATGTGAAAATTTCTCCTGGGCTGTTTTATTTTATTTTTCTGCATCTGAAACACATAGTAAATTGTCCCGCTCTCTGCCATTGGATCGTTCGAAGAGGGGAATGTCCTTTCCCTTTTGTCGGACTCTCGTTCGACGGAATGAGATAGTCGACTGAAACAGCGGCTTTACTGTTATGATTTCTTTTATGGAACCGATGCTCGCTGGGACATGCAATCGCTCATTCAAGGGCTTGAAAATTACATTGCCCGACATGCCCGGGGCAGGTAAAAATTTCGATCGGGCAGGAATCTTTTACCCTTACATGCCCAGCTGGGCATGTAATTATTACAATTTTTAAATTAAGTACAGTAGAAGACCATTATTACGCACACCTTGGGACCAGAGTTTTTGCGTTATACAGGTTTTGGCGTTATATAGGTCATTTCGCAAATTTTTAAACTAGTATTCAAAATATATCTGTATATTAGCACTTCAGAATGAGTTTTATCTGTAGTGAGTATTAAAGCACTAATTATACAACGAGCCATTCACAAATAAATATGTTTCTTTATTACAAGAAAGTGAAATATCCTGCACTTCTGCTAGCTTCATGGTTTGCATAACAGTCGCATTTTCAAGAACCATCTGGTATTTTCTTTCACTGTGAATGCTAATTTTCATTTAAAAGCTTTCAATTAAGAGCAAAAGATGAAAAACTGATTCAAAATTTAATTTGCCTAACCATTTTTATGTTTGCAAGGCAAAACAGCGGAGATTTTTTAAGCTTCAAAACTTATTGTTTACTTCTGAAAAGTTGTGCGGTTTATAGAGAATTGCGTTATAGAGGTCGGCGTTATGAAGGTATTCTACTGTATTTTTAATTTTAATGACTTATTATGTACTATTTATTTAAACTTTTTTTATGGTGTATATTGAAATAATTCTTGATTCAGATATAAAGCTGTGAAATTAATTTTTTGTGTGATTAATACTAGACAACAAACTCAAATATTTTTATTATTATACAATCAAAAAAAAACCTGGGCCTGTAAAAGTTTTTTCGGGCATGTACCTTTTAGACAAATGTGCCCGGTAAGACATGTAAAGTTTGAAAGATTTTTCTAGTCCTGGCTCATTCAGACGTTATAATACTAGACTTTACTATTTTAATTACTACATTAACTATATGCATAATACCATATACAATACAGAGCGTGCCACCAATGCGAACATCTCCGGAGTCGGTTCCGATCTGCTCTGTTCTTGTCGACCTAACAATTTGGGTCTAACTCCCGTAAGGAAGGTAAACACCAAAGGTTTGGCAGATGCCTTTCTATTACACATTTCTGTAGCCATCTAGTGAATGAAATGTCAGAATGCAAATTGAAAAGCTAAATCATTTTATTTATAAATCTAATAATCAACAACTAAAACATAAAAACTTCTGTAAATGATATAAACAAGTATGAGAGGGATTTCAACAAGACTCAAATCAATCTTCATGTTCCAAAAGAACATCTTTCCTGAAAAATATTCGACACCCAAACGATAATCATTCTAAAATGTTTCGAAAAAATTCAAGTCTCTAACTCACGTGGCGAAATCCTAACAGCCATCTCCTCAGTGCAGGACGTCGCTTCAACAGCGAATGATCCTCTTAAAAAAAAATACGACTTATCGTCAGTCGAAAATGAGAAACGCAAATAGAAGAGTGATTTCCTTCTCATTCCTTCCGCTTATATCCTACCCCCGCACACGCGGCATGTCACTCCGGATATGCTTACGTGAGAGCCAATCTGGATTTTTCCAGAACAATCGACTTGATCGGGAGATTACATCACGCATCCGCTCGTGCTCTGAGGGTCACATCCTTCTTCCTGACGAATACGTCGTTCGAAGTCGTTCCGGTGTTTACACGTCGTTTTTCCGATACGCGATTTGAAACGAGCGTCCTCTAAGGGACAAGATTAGCTGCTTATCTTTATCTTTACTAATAATAAAGCAGAAAATCTCTCTGTCCGGAGGATGTCTGTAGGATGTCTGTGACACGCATAGCGCCTAGACCGTTCGGCCGATTTTCATGAAATTTGGCACAAAGTTAGTTTGTAGCACGGGGGTGTGCACCTCGAAGCGATGTTTCGAAAATTCGATGTGGTTCTTTTTTTATTCCAATTTTAAGAAAAAAACTATCATAAATTACGAAATTATCATAACGTGGAACCGTAACATGGGCACGAGCCGATGGGTGAGATACGAAATGATCATAACGTGTAACCGTAACGTCGGTACAAGCCAATCGGCGAGAAAATTCACCATACATTATTTGTAAATATACAGGCAAACCAAAAGACCTTTAATTTTTCTATTACGGGCGAAGCCGTGCGGGCAGTCTTGCATAATATAGACGAACGCATGCGAACGGCGTTCGCAGAAAAATTTTTGGCTCTGCAGAAATTTTTTTTCAAATTGCTAACGTTAATTTAAAAAAAAAAAATTCTTTTTTAAAGGGAATTTTTAAGAAAATCGAAGAGTTTGTTTCTGTAAAAGCCTTTTTCCAAAAGCCTTTTAAAGCACACGTGTAAAAAAAATAATGACTTTGGCAGTTTTCTTCAGTTGGTGAAAAATAAGCAAAACTATATGTTATTATAAAAAAAAATTAAATGATTTAAAGCACTTTTTTTTTGTCTCTTTCTTATTTGAATATAAATTTAATTTTTTATTCAAGGGTGAGTTAGGCAAAATAATTATTTGCAGAAAATTTTTCAGTTAAGATTTGTGTTCGCAGAAAGCTTTTCAATTTATCTAAGTCTGCGTGCGGGTGCCACTAGTTCATTAATAAAGAAGTACGGGTGAGAAAAGACATTTACACATAGTTTACACTTAGCTTTTAAAATGAATTGGTGAGAATATCTCTGAAATAGACATTTTGTGGCTATCAGTTCTGAGCGAATGTTTTCCCCACTGCGATTAGGATAGGGGAGGTCCGAATAAGTTCGATACACCACACTTACTACCATTTTTCCAAAGTCGATGTTGCATCGAAATAATAGGCGATTGTCTCTCCCCCCCCAGCAACCCTCGTCCAATGTGGACGACAGCGGCTACTTCTCTGTCCAGGTGATTGCCAGCGCCCTCAAGGTGTGGAACCTGGAACTGGTGCCCTACTCCAGCCAGAACCCCCTGGCACAGAGGGCCAGGCAAGACCCCACGTGAGTACCCACTCTTTGTCTCGATGCTTACGAGCGACTCTCTAAAAATATTCCCAGTGTCGAATGTCTGTCATGTTGAAATATCTATAATCGCACTTTAATTGGTTAAAGCAAACTTTGATCAGTTAACGTTTTGCTATTGGTCGAGGCTTACTTGAAGCTCTCTCTCCGAGGTCCTAAGTTTTCTTAAGTTAATCCTTTTCTTTTGTCTATATATTTTATTTATTTATTTCTGATTGGATGTTTTACATTAGAAGCACATTAATTGGTTAACTTACTAATCCTGGACTGAAACTATAAATAGTCTATTTGCTTACTCTGCTTTGGTTATTAAGTATTACATATTTTGTCATTGTTTATGTAGATAGTTTCTTCAACATTAACAGGGTTTGTACGCTCCTTCGAAACTCCTCAATACTCCTTCATTTAGGAAATTTTTTTGAAGGGCCCTTCAAACTCCTTCATTTTTGGCTTGAACTCCTTCAAAACTCCTTCTTTTTTGGTTCAAGATTACATAATCTTCCTCTATGACAGTAGCTTGAAATACTTCGGTTGACAACTTAACTTTGACAAGAGCGAAAAGGGCGATTTTAATGTAGTAATTTCGTATATTTTTTTCATAAAGATGTGATTTACAAATTGATCATGGAAATCATAAAAGTTGAAGGTGAAAATATTATTAGATGACTGAGACATTTCATAAGTGAAGTAAAACATGCTTAAATGGGGCTTGGCTATTTTTTTCAAATTTTATGATGATTGTTTTTCCCTTCACCCCCACTCTCAGCTGCAAAAGTCAGTTTGTCTAATTATTATTAAAATATTTAAAAATACATAAGCAGATGTACTATATTAAGTGAGTGTGTTAAAGAAAACAATTGTTTAGCAAATCACAGTAATGATATTGTAAAATGAGTCATCCACAAGTAATGTCATGCCTTGAGATGGAGACGGTTTCATGAAAATGTGACGGGGGGGGGGGGGGGACGAAAAGTAACATCACGCAGTTATTATGACAATATGTTTTTTAAAAATATGACATGTGACATATAAAATGGACGTCAATGAAATGGAAAATGATCAGTATAACGTCCACTTCGGAAAAGCCTCTGAACTTCTGGTTTTGAGGTAAAAAAAAATTCCTGGGTTAAAAATACTCCATTGAATGAGCAAAATAATGGTAATAACCACGGTTTGGGAAAGTAAAGCTCTCAGACAAAATAGAAGTCATAACTTCGCAGGCCAGGAGCGGGGGGGGGGGGGGGAGGAAAGGTGAAGACAACAAAACGTATTTTCCAAAGCTTTGGTCCAGGCAGTTAAGTCTTCCAGCAAGCTCGATCCGGGATCTTCCGTCTGCTCTTCCACTTCTTCGGGGACCTCTTCGGGTTCTGAGGAAGAAAAAAAAACCGAAGATGTCAGCATCGAATGGGTTCATTCGGGCATCTATTGTACAATACTGTACCCATCATACCTGCCAACCTTCGAAGGAAAAAATCCAGTAGATCTTTTCAATGTGGCTCAATATCGCTTTTTTCCCATGTATTGAGGGGAAAAATAGGGATTTTTTATTATCTCTTTAAGTACAATCATATGCACGTTCCTTGAGTCATATACACAGAGATTAATTAATGAAAATATTAAATGGAAGAATAAAAATTAAAGTACAGTAGAAGAGCGTTATAACGCACACCTTGGGACCACAGCTTTTGCGTTATACAGGTTTTTGCGTTATATAGATCATTTCACACGTTTTGAAACTAATATTCAGAACATATCTATATATTAGCACTTCAGAATGAGTTTTATCTGCAATGAGTATTAATGCACCCATATTACAATGAGTTGTTCACAAATAAATATGTTTCACAATCAAAATCCTGCACTTCTGCTAGCTTCATGGTCTGCATAACAGCTGCATTTTCAAGAGCCATCTGGTATTTTCTGTTTACTATGAGTACTCATTTTCAATTTAAAAGCTTTGAATGAAGATGGAAAGATGAAAAACTTTCAAAATTTAATTTGCCCAACCATTTTTATGTTTGCAAAGCAAAACAGAGGGATTTTTTGAACTTCAAAACCCATTCTTTACTTCTGAAAAGTAGTGCGGTTTATAGAGAATTGCGTTATACAGGTCGGCGTTATAACGGTCTTCTACTGTATATATATTTGATATATATAGCATATGGAGCTTGATTTTTCTGTTGCAGGACCATGCGTGCCTACATCTGCCACTTCCGGGAGCACTGGCTGACTGTGCGCAAGATCGGGGGCCCAGTGGTTCGACCTCAACTCCCTCCTGGAGGGGCCCCAGCTCGTCTCCTCCACCTTCCTCTCCCTCTACCTGGCACAGCTGCAGGAGGAAGGTGAGTCCCTTGCAGTCTCGAAGAGGACTCCATGCTTTCTCAGCAACTATGTTATAAAAATTCAAGGTTACCTATCTGTTTCAAATCAGAGTAGAAACCTTTCCATATAAAAATCTTCTATTCAACAAGAACACCACTTGTGTGCCCCCTGCAAGACAAAAGGCGACTGGGCGAAAATCAAGACATGTTGCCGAAAACCGACAGTTGGAAGTGCAGTTACATGTGTGCCAACACCTGATTGGTCAACAGCCAGAAGCTAACTTAAATATCAATGGACCAATCACCTGTTGGCTACAGTTAAGATACTGAACACTCAATTTTATATTAAGAAATTTAAGTGTTAATTTTAATAGGTAATTGAGTATTTTATTTCATTTAATTAATTTATTCATTTTTTTAACATGAAAGAGTACTCTACGAACTAGCCGTGCCCTTGCTGAGAATTGAAGGGCTTTCCCTTGAGTCAATGAAAACACACCGTTTAAGAAAACAGCTCGAATTCCTTAAAAATCCTCATACGAGGCAGTCAGAGGCAATGTTGTAAGGAAAGGTTGGCTTACCTTTTCTTATCTCGATAGGCAGCGGTGTAGCAGTTGAGTTTTCTGAACGCATGAAGGACAGTCAATAGACGAGTAGACGAACAACACGTAAAGATTTGATTAGGAATGACTAAAAATGTACGCATATTATAAAATATATTCCATACGGCACAAAAACAGATAGTACACACGCACTACATCAAGAGAACAAAGAAACAAACAATTGAAGGGGGAAGAAGGGAATTGTGGGAAGGATAAGTATGACGTCAGAGTGGCCTTGGCCTTTTGAGATTGCATCGTTATGCAGAAAAGATTTGCCCATTTGAATATATGATTAGAGTACAACAGGCAAAGGGATGCAAGTGGACTATTTTAAGTTTCGAGTGAAACGCGTTTGAAGGTCAGATCCTAGGTAGGCCTTCATTGAAATTTGTTTTCTAAATCATGCTGTACAGCAGCCCCTACCAGGGATGCTAGTACCATGTCTTGCCCCCAAGACAGAGGAGGGGTTCACCTACCATGTGTACCGGTTATCTCCAAATTTTTAATTTGCATCCCTTTGCTTCTCGCTGCCTCATATACATGATAGCCAATGATCGAATAACGCTCCTGACGTGCCTCCAATAATGATATTCGTACCATGGCGTGATCATTAATTTGCAACTCCAGAGTTCGAATACGCTATTTTGCGGTGATTAACGATACTAAAGAAAAAGGTAAAGCATTCCATTTCACGTGTTTTCTTTGGGGTAATTCAAAGGCTTCAGACAGTTTGCGATGTAATGTAATTTCAGAAGAATAGAAAAGAAAGTTTCCCACAAACACGATGAAAAATGACTGTCATTCACTTCGCATCAAAGCAAGTTATAAGTTACGGCATGCGTTTTACCTTTTTCATCCACCATTAAACAGTGGCTGCAGCTCCCCTATAGTTTATTGGAGTTGCGAATATGTTTCGGTCATGTTTGACATGCAGGGAAAGGCTTTAGTTAGACGAAGTTGAACCTGATCCAGTCACTTGACTGTTTTACTGGTGAGACTGTGTCACAAATTTGCGATTATCTCATCAAATAAACGTCCCATTCGTTCAATTTTTGCAGCGTGTTGAAGCCCTGCGCAATGTGAACTTTACCCGAAGTCCGAGGGATAACTACAACACCCCGAAATGCTTCAGTTTAAGATAACTCCATGTTTTAAAACAAGGCTTATCTTCATTTTTGAAGTATCGTCTGCAGTTTCTGGTCACAGAACTGAAATTAAGTCAAGTTGAATTTCTAATTCGTAGCCGACGATATGTTTGTGAAGAAAAGTTATAAGTTAAGTTTCCATGCTTTTTACTTTCTTCTATATCTAATATATAGAAGAAAGTATTGGATTCGTGCAAATTTTCGAATTTCGAATTTTGACGGATTCGAACGTTTTGAGGTGTGCTGAGTCCATTTCGACCATTTTTGGAAAATGTCTGTCTGTCTGTATGTGTGTGTGTATGTGTGTCACGTCTGTGTGTGACCAGTTTTTTGTGGCCGCTCTACAGCAAAAACTACCGCATGAAATCGAACGAAATTTAGTACACGTATGTGCCCCTATGTGAACTTGTGCCCATTAGTTTTTGGCGCGAATTCCTCCAAGGGGGGTGGAGCAATGGGACGTTTTTCGAGTTACGCGTGCTTGCTATTCCTCAGGAAGTAACTGGCGGAATCAAACAAAATTTGGTCCATATGTTGGTATTAACAGGAACAGGTGCTGATTCACTTTTGGTGTCAATAACTCAAACGGGGGTTGAGCTATAGAACATTTTTTGTCGTCAATTGTGACTGCTGTATTTCAAGAAATAATGAACGGAATGAAAGAAAAATTTATCGGCAAGTAGCCCTTAGTGGGTATAAGAACTGATTTTATTTTTGTGTCAACAGCTAAAAAGGGGGTAGCGCAATCGCCCGTTCTTTTTTTCCATTGTGAGTGCCCTATCTCAAGAAGTAATGCTACGTTCTGGTTGAAATTTGGAATATATGTGAATCCATATGTAAACAGGCTTTGGTTCAATTTTGACACCAATCGCTCCAAAAGGTGTTGATTTTTTTTTTTTTTTTTTGCGAATAAAAATAGTTTTATTAATGCAACAATAAGAAAGATAAATCGTAATAGAGTGTCGTCTGCGTATTTCTCGTGATTTTAATTGTATGGAAATGATCAGAAATATTATCTCAATGATTTAAAATTTTTAACTGTTGCCGTCTTATGTTTGTTAATAAATAAAATATTTGTAATTAATTCAAGTAAGGCTTTTAAAGTAACTTTCAATTTTCGCTCTTTGTTTTGTTTTTACAATAATTCAGACATTGGGATGGTCGTCAAGTTTTTGCATGTGTCATTTTGTTTTTGTTAGGAATATTGCTTCCTCGTCAAGCATGGGGAGGGATCAGAAAAAAAAAAATATAGAAGAAAGTTTCGTGATGGCCACAACATACTAGTTTCTTTTTAATGTATCATCTGCAATTTCTGCCAGTTTTAATAGCTTTTGTGGAACACAGTAGATAAGCTATATTATAATAAGTTGATATACATTCATTTCGGAATTACTTTTAGTCTGTGTTTTGAAAGATCGGTGTGAAATTTTCGGAATTTAATTCCTTCATACATGCTGTTGTCAGTGCGGAAAGATCGCACCTGATGCCAGTCGACATGCAAAGATAACTGAAGTTTAGGATTTTAAAGAAACCCAAAGAGGTCTGAACTTAAATTTTGAGTCATAAAATGGCCCTTTTCTAAAAAATGCTGGGAAATGTTTAGATAAGCATAATTGTTGAACGTGCTCTACACCATTCATTTTTAGGTAGCTCGTGCATGTATCTACGATTTAGTCATTGTAGTGATTAGGTTGCTCGAGCTAGCTCAAAAATAAACGTTATATCAAGGGACACGTGTTTAACAATGATACTCGCTATTTGAAAAAAAAAAAAAAAAAACAGTAAAATTCTGCAGTAGATTGTGGAAAACTAATCAAAGAGGGAAGCATTTTAAATTTCCTGATGACAGGAAAAGTCTGAAAACATAAACCAGAATTTTCTTTGTTCGTATTTGAGAGGAAAAAAAAAAAGGCAGCAGAACTTTCTCCTCGGTGATTTTCTTCACGCTACAAATTTTGATGAAAGCATTGTCGCGGAAAGCGGAGATGAAGCGCTGAATAATCTTTTGAATGGAGGAAAGCCTTTAAATAAAGGATTTTATGTCAAAATCCAAGCTTCATAATTAATAGTTTTTAATGGATATCTCTGCTAGTTATCATCGGAGGATCATGTTAAATAGCCAAACATGAAGACGGGAAGATAATGAATCTCCACTGGAAGAGATGATAACTCCACTGGTTATTATTCGAGGATTATGTTAGATGGCCAAACATGAAGACGGGAAGATGACGAAGCCATCGATACCTGGTTCGATGGTCAGTTCGCTGTCGTTCGGGAGAAGAAGCTTGGACATACATAGATACGCTCAGTTTTTAACGGGGTTGTTTCCTTCAGTCAAAAGTAGTACTTTTTGTCACTGAAATGGATAGAATAAGCAAAAAGACATGGAGCGAGAAAAAACTTTCATTTTCCCAACAGTTATTTTTTTAATTAATTTTTTAAACGTCCGATTTTTCAAACAAGGCGCGGTCTCGATGACGTCACAAATGATGCAATTCGGCGCATTTTTTTTACCTCGTCATAAATCGAGAAGCAAATAAAAATTGCACTCTACGCTCGCTATCGACGCTATCGTTGCCAATACACGTGAGTAAAGATAAGAATGAAATATTTTGGACCGTGAATGGCCACAGTGAATGGCATTTCATCATTCGTGATGTCATCGGCAGAAGCGTAAACGACGAAAGGGCAGCGATTAAAGTAATTTTTTAAAAATATTAAACTAAGTCAAATTGTTTAAAAAATGGTCAGATTCTATGTTTTTAAGCATGCTCTTTCAGAAAAAAATACTGTTACGAATTCTGTAAATAGTAATTATTGTAGTAACACGTAACCTGTAAATAGTTTCCCGTAATGAATGTACCTTTACATTCGGCCGAAGTATACGAACCCCCTATTCTTTTCTTCTTATTTCATTCACTGATTTTATCAATGAAAGTGTAGAACGGTGTAGCATTTTCTGGAATATTTGAGAGCTCTCTTTTCGGTGTGTATATAAGCCGTGATAAAAAGTTCAGTTTCGATTGAGAATTCTGTTGGGCTTGAAAGCCTTTATTCAGTATCTTGGAGCAGGGGCGTAGCTAAGGGGGGGGTTTTGGGGACAAAACCCCCCCCGAAAAGTTAGTCTCAAAAAAAAAAGAGAAAAAGAAGAGAGAAGAGAAAGAAAAAAAAGAAGAAAAGGAAAAAATTCCAAGCGATTATATATATATATATATATATATATATATATATATATATATATATATATATACATATATATATATAAAAGAAGTAACCCCCTCCGAAAGTCGGGTCTAGCTACGCCACTGTCTTGGAGCGCTTTCAATTTAATTACAAATGTTAAAGTACTTTTTGAAACTTACCTCGGATATGTTTTTGCCACTCCGCGTCCCGTGTCCCAGCGGCGGATAACTGAAATTGATTCGGGCCTGATCGTGCAACATCGGAATCATCCCATGACGTAACACCCGATGGTTGAGATGTTTTTGGCCGCTTTGAGCCGAAAAAACGAATAGAAAGATTGTTAAATCACTCAATCAGGAATAGTTGAGATGTATATCTCCAATGCAAAGTAGGGTGTGTCATGGGATGACGTATCGCGGTCATGGAACGTATAAATAGATTGATCGAAATATTTTCGGTGCTCACTTTATTGTTTGTGTTTACTCCCCATTGGCATCTTGCCAGTTTTTGTTGACCAATCAGGGATCGGTCTTTGAAGGTTCGGCAACGGTACTTGGTTGTCGTTGATGGAAGTTGCGGCGTGCTCGAGCCGTTGATGATGCAACGTTTTTGAATTCAAGCTGGGCTTGAGATAAGTTTTATTCAGTGTTAATTGTTGTTTAAGAATGTTCTAAATTACTCCTGTTCATGGAGGGAAAAATGTCAACATTGCTGAAGAGGTTCGCAGGAGATGTAGTTCATTGGAACTAGGCCTAACACTTAAACTTGGCCAATACTTGGATTGATTTACTGGTGCTCCTATGGTGGTGTGGGACTGTCATCAGTGAGAAATCATCGATGTCCTTCAGAGTGACCTTCATGATTGGATTTCCTAGACGTTCCTACCAGAGTTCCAGAAGGTTCCGGTGTGATTCCTGTGGGTTCACAAGTTTGTTTTCCGGTATTTGAAAAGGTTCTTCTAGAACTAAGCAAGCCTATCGGCCGGTGCATGATGGAACAGTTTCCTTCGATTACACTTGGTCAAGAAGTCTTCAGCAATGTAAACATGCGCATTTAGCGCAGGAAGGTGACATTTTACAATTTTTTCTGAAATGTTTCGCGTTTTTTCTAAAAGTGTTTATTTAACAATTTAACTTTGAAATTTCTGTGATTATTGGGGGGTTTCTTACACTCTAAATTATTTTTGGTATTTAACAAATGTTGATTGTTGTATACTGTGATATTTTAATAAATGTTATTTATTTAAAATTACTTTGAGTATGTTTTATTTCTTACTGGCAGACTGCACGGCTTTTTGATGTTGGGGTTCTGTAAACCTTTTATTTAGTTCTATGAACTTAAGGTAAAGACACATTTCCCAACAAATTCGAACTGAGAGCGTATTAGTTCTGTTTATTGCCAGGCATTCCGCTGTGTTGTTTTTCGTATTTGGAAGTAAATACGTGTGTAACCTATGTTTACGGTGTTGAGTGATACTTGTTTAATTGCTGATGATTCATTTAGCAGTTGTTGACGATTTCTCCTGTACATAGTGTAAATAAAGCTCCTGTGTTTTTATCAAGAACTGTGTCATCCTTTCAAGAAAGTTGGAAGTCTCGCCGGATCTGTTACAATATTAGTTAAAAGCATGTAGGTGGCACTCTTACCGTTGGCAGGTAAATAGCAGTATCTGCAGAAATGAGTTTTCGAAATTTTTGAAGGATTCAATATTTGTTGGATTCAGTACTAACAAAAGGAAAATGTTGGAGTGAGGCTTTTTTTTTTTGAGCTTTCTTTTCTGCGGAAACCGAGTAAGCACTCTTGCACAATAAAACTAATGTACAACAGATGAAAAAAATGCAAAAAATGAAATATTTGCAGTTACTGCCCTTTACCTGCCCACGGCAGCGCTCGACTGAAAACGGCGTCTATGTGAAACAGAGAAGCCGCTCGACCTTCCCATTTGCGAACTTCGAGCGAAAATGTTTTCTCGTGTGACGTATAACCGTGGCTTGTTTTTTTTTTTTTTGCAGGCTACTCCATCTTCATCGTGGAGGGGCCCCTCCCCGAGTGCCCCGCGGACCGGCCCCTGCTGGCCAGGCCGGCCGTGCAGGGGCGGGGGCCCCGCCTCCTGCGGGGGGCCCCCGGGGAGGAGGAGGGGGGGCTGGAGGAGGTGCTGCGGGAGACCATGAGGGAGTCCCGGGAGTTCGAGGAGGCCTGCCTCAGGACGGCCCTGCAGCTCAGCCTCAGCGGTCAGTACACTCCATCCACTATAACATTAAGATCTGTTCGCGTCTGTCTGTCTGAAGATCTATCTTCTCGAGAACCGCTGCGAATCGAGAGTCGCACGAGATACCGATCAATTCGAAATTTTCCAAAGAAAACAATAGGACCAATCTCGTAATTGGGGGAGACTTTAATTAGGGGAGATATTAATTAAAACGTTAATTAACATTACGTTATTCAGGAATATTTATTTCTTTCCTGTTGCCATTTTGAATCTGGGTGAGCAAATAAAATTCTAATAATTGTTTTAAAAGAGATTTTTTTGGCTGCTGTCCAAATCTTAAAACAACGTCTCCATTTAGAATTTTATTTTAAATTAGTTTAAAATTGGTTGCTCCTATTCGGACGTAGCCTTTATTTTATCGTCTGTCCTTTTTTTTATTTTTTACATTCAATGTTCTTAACTCTTTTCAGCATATGAAAGTTGTTTCTTTAGCTATGTTTATTGATTGTAGTGTAAGGTTATCATTCACAGGCCTCATATTTTGGTACACTTAGGATGTGCGACTAATTATGTTTATTTTGTTGGACTTTTTCCCGTCACGTGGATGAGTTTTCGAATTGTAACAAGTCTCTTTTTCTTTCCTGTTTCTATTTTTAAAATACAGTTTGTATCTTTAAAAGAACATGTTAAATTAAGATTGTTTGGATTTCTTTAATTGAAACAGAGTTGAACAAAAAAGATTGTTTTTAAGGATTTTAACTAAAGCTAAATTGGAATCTGATGACTTGGTATTAAATGAATGCTTATAAGTAGTTATTTAGTCTTGGTGCTTTAGTTTCACGTAATCAACCAAAAAGTATCTGTCATTCTATGTAAAAAGCTGATTGTAATTATGCATAAATAGTTCAGATATAGTCTATCAGATGTATTTATTTCATTTATACGTTCATTTTAACGTGAGCACAGATTATAGTTGATAATGCATATATTTTCATCTTTTGTGCTAATTGAAAGTACTCATAACTTGTATCATTGATAACTATGATTAACATTAAAGAGATTATTACCAAAAATATGCTCTACTGGTGTTTTGCAAACCTTGCATGACGCTTATTTATTTACTCCTTAGCGCTTTAGAAACTGATGTCAGAGTAATACAAAAACATCAATTGGACATCTTTCATTTTTTAAGTAGCCCGTGCAACGCCGGGCACGCAGCTAGTAGACTAATAATAAGAGTAGACCGAGCTATGGCAACCCTTTTGCTGCTCATAAACCAAACCATGTGACTGGTGGATATCCTAGCAACAGCGGGCGTCGATCGTAACAGACGATCAACGCCCGAGAGAAATAAAACAAATAGAATGGATGGAACACGGAAGAATTATCTTTTATGGAGTCCGATTCGTAAATTTGTTATTCTAGGCTGTAAATATTTTGTTAATATAGTGAGTTTTTCGTTTAGATAGTATTGTGCATTTTCTTTAGTCAATTTCATTAACTCTCTAAGCAGTTGAAGATGCAAGCGCCCAAGAAGAATCGGCAGACGGAAAGATTTTTACCTACAATTTCAATTCAAGATACCGATGAGTACATTTTACGCCATTACGTTCACGCCAACTCCGACGTAGCAGTTCCGAATGAAATAAAAGTGACTGAAAACTGTGATCAAAAACTAATGACTGATGTCAAAATAATTCATAACTAAAAGTAAAACAGTTCAATCTCTGCACCTGGAAAGAAATTATAACGAAAACACATGACGTCTTAAAATACGTGTCGAGTGCTAAACTATAGATAATCCTGCCATCTAGCAACCATGCCGCCAAAGTTTCCGCCAAGCCTCCCACCAGTCACATGATGTATCCATGAACCCATTTTTTCATGGGCAAGTCTGGGAAAGCTCGATCTACTCTTATTATTAGTCTATGCTTTTAACCAATCTCTAGGCTCTCTGAGTTGGAGGGTCAACAATATGTGGCTGTGTGTATCGAGTATTGATTTCCCGATCCTCTTTCCAGAATTCCGAGCGGGAGAGTCCTCCAGGCCTCACACAGAAGCAGAGAGCGGTGAGTCTTCTTTCCTTTGACCTTGTTTTCGGCGATTGCTTCACCAAACACAGTACTCGTCGAATCTATCTCTTATGTAATTAAAAACTGAGCATATCCATACCTGCCGAGCCTTCCGGATTTCCCGGAAGTTTTACGGATTTTTGTGTCCTTTTCCGTTTTTCCGGTTATGAGCAAAATCTTCCGGATTTTTCACGTTTTGTAGGGAAAAAATAGTATCTCGCCAATTTTGGCGCTAACGATACTTTTGTGGAACGCGGCACCGCGTTTTAGGCCAAGTAGCCAAGGAAAGGTTGCCGTAGGAGAATGGCACGAGAAGATTATGACGTCACGGAGTGATACGGCGCATGACTTCATCGGCATCCAATCAAAGCAAGCGTCGCGCCTGGCAACTAGGGGCTCAATTTCGGCGCCGATTATCTTCTCGTTCCCTCAGTTCGAGCTGATTTTGCTTCGTTCTTTTTTTTTAAATGAGTACCAAATGTTATTTCCAAACTTTTAAAGAAAGCAATAAAAGTAATATTTACTAAACGAAAGTAAGTTCAATTGATATGAAATTCATAACTAATATATTGTTTAATGTGAAGAGGATAGGGGTCCTGTTTGATTTTATTTTGCGTTAAAATCTTGTGGATAAAAATAAAAAAAATCTTCCGGATTTTTTTTCTCGGAGGTTGGCAGGTATGGCATATCTATGTATGTCCCAGCTTCTTCTCCCGAACGACAGTGAACTGACCATCGAACCAGGCATCGATGGATTCGTCGTCTTCATGTTTGGCTATTTAACATGATCCTCCGATGATAATGAGCGGAGATATCAATTAATATTAATTACGACGCGTAGATTTCGACACAAAATCCCTATTTTTCGAAGGCTTTCCTGCATTCGAATGATTATTCGGTGCTTCGTCTCCACTTTCCGCAACAACGCTTCTATTAAAATGTATAGCGGGGTGAAGGAAATCGCTGAGATGAAAGATCTGTTGCCATTTTTTTTCTTGAACATGCACAGGTAAAATTCTTGTTTTTGTTTTGAGGCTTTTCCTGTAATCACGGGATTTAAAATGTTTTACTTTTTGGGGGTTTTCCGCAATCTGCAGCAAAATTTCACCGACTTTTTTTTCTTTTTTTTGTTCAAGCCCGAGTGTTGAACTAGCGTCACTCGACGTGACTTTTATTTTCGAGGTGGACCGTGCAAAGCCGGGCGACGCGGCTGGTATTGGCAATAAAAGTTGGCATCAGTCGCATCGATATTTGTTACGACAGGTTATTCGACACGGCAGTTCTCAGAAATCTGGCCTAAATTGAGCATTTGATTTAATCGCCTTACATTATTAAAAACTAGTGTTTCAATTCTAGTACAGTACAACATCCGAGCTTCGATCAACCGAGGTTTCTGTTGACCGATCCGATAATGAGGTTTTTTCCCCCTTCTTTTGTCCAAATACGTGAGCCCGTAAATGAACGAGGTTTTTTATTTCTGTGCCTGTGCTGCCTGCCCCTCTGCCTCGAAAACTAATTTCTAAGAAACGTGAGAAAGACCCGTATTTAGAGCAGGCGGCAGATACTAACTACACCTATGGAAATTTTGTTGCAGAAGAAATGGCGCGATCGGAGAGCCATTGCCGGAAATTCGGGACTTTTGCAAAGAATGGTAACAGATTTAGCAACAATGATGTAAATTTAATAAAATAATAAATTTTCAATTCTTTACTAATAATGAAGCTGAAAGTCCGTCAGGATCTCTGTGACGCGCATAGCGCCTAGACCGTTCGGCCGATTTTCATGAAATTTGGCACAAAGTTAGTTTGTGGCAGGGGGGTGTGCACCTCGAAGCGATGTTTCGAAAATTCGATGTGGTTCTTTTTCCATTCCAATTTTAAGAAAAAAAACTGTCATAAATGACGAAATTATCATAACTTGGAACCGTCACATGGGCACAAGCCAGTTGGAGAGAAAATTCACCATACATTATTTGTAAATATACAGGCGAACCAAAAGACCTTTTAATTTTTCTATTACGGGCAAAGCCGTGGGGGTGCCACTAGTGGGAAAATAAAATTAATTTCTGGAAATTTTGTGTTTTTTATAGGCATTTGTTTATATTTAAATTCGCGCATTGTAAAAAATTCGATGGACGTTTTAAAACTTACACTTTATTTTCCTATGTTGGTTTTTTAACTGTAAAATATTATTTTTGCATGTTCATTTTTATCGTTTAAAAATATTCTATTGTATTTTAACGAACACATTTTAAAAATTTGCGATCCTGACATGTTAACTAACCAATATTCCCGACATTCGAGGCACCAGCGGTCCCGATTAGCTCGAATAACAGAAGTCCTACTATACGTAGTTATCATCAAAAAACACAAAAAATGAAAGCACCCACCAAAAAAAAAAAAAAACTCGTTTGACAGGGCAGAGTCGTATGTGTACCCGAGCAAAAAATACGGTCGATATTTCTGTCTGGCCTGTGAAGAGAAGCCACGTGGAAATTGTTTTAAGATGTTCCACAATCCCATAAAATATTATTTTATTTCTCAAATTGGAATTAATTTTTGTAAGCATATTTTTTGTTTGTTTTTTTAAATAAATTTTCTGTTTGTGTTCTGCATTCATTTTTTTTTTCTCATCCCGGAAGCCTTCCAGGGCCCGATTAACGCACGGTCCGGCTGGTCCACGGACCTGGGCACCACAAATTTAGGGGCACCTAAATTCACTTACTTACTTCCTTTTCGAGCAATCACGATTGCTTATTGCTCTCACTTGACTGTTTTTGACGTCGCTTTGATTTTATTTTCCCCCCGGCACCCTCTGCACCATCACCGTGGACAGGCGGGCTCCTCACGATGCTGCTCCCACAGCGAAAGCCATCTCCATCCATGTCCTACACACGCGCGCATACATACACAACTACACAAACACACACATGCGCACATACACACATACACCTACACACATATACACCTACTAACACAAACACATACACACACACACGCATACATACACACACATACACACAACTACCCACACATTCATGCCTGCACACAGACACAAACACATATGCCGACACACACATACGCATACCCCCCCCCCCCCCACACTTATGCCAGCACACAGACACAAACACACATGCCTACACACACATAAACATACCCCGCCCCCACACACATAAACATACCCCGCCCCCACACACACACAAACACACATGCCTACATACACACACTCGTGATTGCGAAAAACATAATTTGAATTCAAGATGTCAAAATTCAAATTAATTTTTTTTTTTTTTTTTTGTTTTAAGCTCATTTTACTTTTTATCAACTTTAAGGGAGAGGAGGCTCAAAATTTTTTAAAAATCAGCTCAGAAACTCATAAAGTTAAAAAAAATTCGCGTAAAGAAGTCGTTGTTCCTTAGGTCTTGAATTTCAAAATAATTACTCAGATGAACTCCAGAAGAATGAACACACTTTCAAATTTTTGCAAACGTAACCTTTCTCCTGGAGAATGTTTTAAAAGGATAAGATCACTAAACATTACACATACATTTCCGAATGTGGATTCGCCCCTGCAGCTTCTTCTTACCTTGCCTATCAGCAGCTGTTCCAGTGAACGTTCCTTTTCAATTTTGAAAAGAATCAAAAATCATTTGAGAAGCTGCATTTCTCAGGATAATTTACAGGCGTTTTCCTTATTGACCACTGAAAATTCTGTGACATCAAACATAGATTTCGATTATTTGATCGACACATTTGCCTCTGTTAAAGCCAGAAAGAAGCTTTTTTAAAGCTTGATGTCAGAATTAGTAAGATTTTTTTTTTTTGCAGTTTTAAATTCTTTTTAACTCTTTTTCGCCTTAAGAGGCATTTTTAACTGTGATTAGTTTGGTGACTATCAAGTGTTTGGTATTCAAATCCCAGATTTCCTTTCAAATGTAGTAATGTTCCTTTAAAATGTAGTTTCTAGTATGAAACATTCACTTTAAAATTGCGCAGATTTTCTCATGTGGGGGGGGGGGGGGGCACCAACATCTACTCAGGACCTGGGCACCAGTTTGGCTTGATCGGGCCCTGAAGCCTTCTATCAATTTTAGCACTGATACATTCTGAGTTCAATTGTAGCTGCACAAAAATAGCGAGTACGAGATGAGTCGGCGTCCTAGAAATGTTCCCAATCTTCGAGTTATCTCGTAGTTGGCAGTCGACTTGTTGAATGAGGAGGTGCTACGTTAAAGTCAGTAATATGAACATATGTAAAAGATGTCCTATCTATTCAATGGAGCACATTCGATGTGATCTATATTTATCAAAAGTCTTTTTGCTTTTTTTTTTTTTTTTTTTGACACTTTTGAAATGTATTCCTTATAGTTTGACACTTTCGAATTCAAAGAATTTCGATTCGTTTGCGAGCATCGAATTCCGAAGGAAACGCTCTGTGGTTTTGTGAGAAATGACGTTCGCCGTGAGTACGATAAAAATAAATCCTGCAGATACTGCATTGTTTGTACAACTCTTTAATAATAATAATTTTTTTTTTAAATGAAATTAAAAAATAAATAAAAATTAAATACTAGTATTTTTTTCAACCAAAAGAATGTATCAGTTTTTTTTTTTTTTTTGAATTGTTGTAGAAAATTTTGGGAGTGGGGGGGGGGGGTTGCTCCCGGTAAATGAGTACGATAAAAATAAATCGTGTAGATACTGCATTGTTTGTACAACTCTTTAATAATAGTAATTTATTTTTTAAATGAAATTAAAAAATAAATAAAAATTAAATGCTAGTATTTTTTTCAACCAAAAGAATGTATCAGTTTTTTTTTTTTTTTTTTGAATTGTTGTAGAAAATTTTGGGAGTGGGGGGGGGGGGGTTGCTCCCTGTAAATGAGTACGATAAAAATAAATCCTGTAGATATTGCATTGTTTGTACAACTCTTTTATAATAGTAATTTATTTTTTTAAATGAAATTAAAAAATAAATAAAAATTAAATGCTAGTATTTTTTTCAACCAAAAGAATGTATCATAGTTTTTTTTTTTTGAATTGTTGTAGAAAATTTTGGGAGTGGGGGGGGGGGGTAGCTCCCCGTAAACCCACCCCATTAATATAGTCCTGGATGCATATCAGCAACCTTTACTCAGTTAGAGACCTTATAATAGTATTGGGACTCCTGATTGGCCAGTCTTCGCAAATGTGTCAGCCATGTTTTTTTTCCATCCAACGTAATGACCAAATTTCGTTCCTGGGAAGTGATAAATTCACGTTTGAATGTTTTAAATTCTCGTCCTCTCTTTTCATAATGCCTAGAAGACATGTTTTGTTTTGAAATGAAACAATAATTAGAGCGTGCAAAACAAACTATACAGAAGACGGATGATGTTTTCACACGGTAGCCAATCAGCAGTCTCCAAATTTTTACATGGTCTCTAGCTGAGTAAAGGTTGTTTATATGCGTCCTGGATGCATACTTGCACATGTGTGTACATTTCCATGACTATCTATGTATCTATAATGTGCGTGTACGAGGTGTCCCAAAAATGGATTTTGAAAATCTGTGAAAGAAAAACGGAGTGTATTCTGTGTTTCATACCAAAATATAAGTACATTCAGGGGTCGAAGTGGTCCTATATATCCTATATTTCCTATATTTTTGGGAAATGTCCTATATTTCCTATATTCCAGTTTTTTTATCCAATTTATTTCTTTAAAACAACAGTAAATAAACAACCTGACTTCGGATTTTTCCTCGAAAGTACGCGTGCAAACGAATTTCAAATTAAAAAACACAACTCACTAAATCATGCAACAGGCATCTTCTCTCATTGGCTACAGCAATATGACGTCACTGTAGTGGGTGGAGTTTCGAGAACGAATTCTGAAGTTGGTTTTAGAATTTTGCGTTTGGCAACAGCAGTTTGTTTTGTTTTCCAGCGTGGTTTTTTTTTTTGGTTTTGTTTTCGTGGTTTTTTTCTTTGGTTTTTGTTTTCGCGGGTATATTTTTGTGTTCAGTGCATTTTCTGATCGGAATGTTATAATAGTCTTTTTGCAATCTTTTCTTTTTGTGGAATTTTATAGAACAAAATATCTGTATGTTTGTGCTACAAAGCATTGGTTATTTCCTGTTAGTTCTCAACACAAAGACGGTTTTTATTTATTCATATAAGCTATGTTTGTGACACTTCTATCCCTGCAAAAATTGTGAGTTGCTGTGTTAATTATCAATAAATTTCACATTTTTTTTTTTTTTTTTTTTTGTCTACAAAGTACACTTTTTCCAAAAATTATTCTTTCAACTACAGGAAAGTCATTTCAGGCGTAAGTTATAATTTTGTTTGAGGGTTTTTTTTTAAATAAAATCATTGATAAGAATAAATAAATAATATGTATGTATTATTTCTTTTTTCATAGCGAAACTATTCATATAATGTGTCCTATATTTGTCCTATATTTTTTGTGGAAAATGTCCTATATGTGACAAGTCGATCACTTCTACCCCTGTACATTGCTTCATAATTTTATTTCAAAAAACATTTATTATTCAAAAGTCATCATCCTGGCATATCACCGGAGCCTGAAAGCGTCGCTGTGCTTTTTTAAGATCTTCTATAGATAAATTTTAAAAAAATTCTTCAGATAATATTTTCTTCTTTAAATGAAAAAAAAAAAAACAAGCTGATGTGTGCATCACATGACTTCCTTTTACTCCAATTCAATATCATTTCCCCCATTATTGGCAATTTTAATGTGATTCAAAAGTTTACTCTCTAAATATCACCAACAGTGGCCAATTTGAAACCAGATTTAAAATTCCCCAAAAAAAATCGCCATATTTGTCGCCAAGTGTGCGAAAAAACTTGGAGACCAAAAGACTGGCGATGTATCGCCAAGTGTCCGACAAATTAAAACACCACTTGAGTTTAAATGGAAAATAACAATGATTTCCCCCCAAAAAGGGGCATAAGACCCCCTTAGGAACATCCGAATGCAACCAAGAGAGGAGGTGCACAACTAGGCCCCACTAGGAGTCTACGTACCAAATTTCAACGAAGGACGTACCGTTCTTGAGTTATGCGACATACATACGCACATACAGACGTCACGAGAAAACTCGTCGTCATTAACTCGGGAAACGTCAAAATGGATATCTCGGGCGTCTATACATTCATAGGTACATATGTGGTCGGGTCAAAAAAAAAAAAAAAAAATCGACATTCATTTGGGGGTGAGCAAAATGGAAATGAAGGGCGATTTTTGAGTGAAATTTTTTTCGCGAATACAATGCTCGAATGGGCCGTAGCAATATCCTTCAAATTATGTATGTGTTTCGAAAAACACATCATTTCGAATTTGTCCCCAGGTTTTGTATTAATGTAGAAAAAAAGGTAATTAAGTTCTATGAGTGGTGCTACAGTGGTGGACAAAATTATAGACTCAAATGTTTTTCTATTTTGTTTCGATTACAACGTGACTCAGTTTAAATTATTTTCGTTCAAGTAAAGATGAATAGTTGAAGAAATAGCTCTAAAATTAGTACATCTTATCAGTTAAATTAAAAAATTCATGAAATTAGAAAATTTGCAAATCTTCCAGTATTAATTGGTAATCTTCAGCGTTCTATCTTCCATTAAGAAATGCCAACCCTGCTTTACCACGTTATTTATCTTTACTCGAACAATTTTTTTTTTTTTTAACCGAGTTAAATTATGATTGAAAAAATGAAAAAAAAAATGAGTTTATAATTTCGTCCAGCGGTGCAGTTATGTTTCTCATTAATTTCCCAAAACAAAACTTTTAGCAATCACTGATGGCGACATTTATTCATTCTATGGCGTTAAATTAACATTTTGGAACGAAACTTTCTCGTAATCCCGGATTTTTTTACCTCATACTTTTGTCCAGGTTTCACGTAATGATAAAATATTAAATTTGCAAATTTTCTAATTTTATGAATTTTTTAATTTAATTGATAAGATGTACTAATTTTAGAACTTATTTCTTCAACTATTCATCATTACTTCAATGAAAATAATTTAAACCGAGTCATGTTGTAATTGAAACAAGAGAAAAAAAAAATGGAGTCTATAATTTTGTCCACCACTGTAGTTGGCTGAAAAATAACTTCCAAAATACAAAGAGTGTTCTTCTCTGCAGAAAAACAAAATTTAAATGCAAAAAAAAAAAAAAATGTATTTTTAAGGGTTTGTGAGGCTTGTTTTATCTTTAAAAATCCATGTGTGACTTTTTTCAATGTCATTTTTGTCCCTCTACCTATATTCCAAGACATTAAAAAAAAAAAAAAAGGTTAAAAAAAATGTTTGCCGAAAATGCAATAACTTACTTTTATAAAATACTAATGGAATTAGCAGGGTTTAATAGTGCTTAGTGCACCTAGTTTCCAAAATCCCCTATAATAATTGCTTATTACCTATAATTTTTTCTAATTTTGAGACGATCCCGGGGCCCCTGGACTCCTTATATATATATGCCCTTGTCCTCAACCGATCTTTGACTGTTATTAACGATCCTTTTAAAGTATTGATTATCTTTGCAAACACAGGCCATCCACATTCTATTGTTATACCTATGTTTAAGCAAGAACTTCTTTGTACACAACATTTTTAGTTTTTTTTTTCTGGTGCTAAAATTATTGAGCTGCTTGATGAATTGGAGCAAGCTACATAACATTGGCAGTGTGAAAAAAAGTCTTCTCTTAAATCGGTCCCTGCTACTTTTCAATGTCTGTGCTTGTGACTTATTAACGGTTATTGCAAAGCAAACTTTTATAGGAAACTGCACTCGACTAAATTCAAAAGGATAGTCCGCCTGTGATGATGTTCTTAAAAACTTCGTTTCTAGTTTTGAAAAAAAAAGAAAGCAAAAGGCAGAAACATTATGATTTGACTTGAGAAAAGCCTCGAAGAACCACGTGAGAAACAAAAACAATATCAAATTTATAGTTCGCTATCGACCAAAAGTTGAGATGAAGTACTGAATAATGATTTGAATGGAGGAAAGCCTTCGAAAATAAGGGATTTGAATTTCAATGACAGGTTTTTAATTTCGCAGAAATTAAGAGGCTTTAATTAATTTCTCCCGAACTAATTGAGATTTCGAAAAATCCATTCTTAGTGGTTACTTCCGTAATCATGTGGACATGCCTGCCAAATTTCAAGTCTGAGTCTTCAGCGGTATTGGCTGTGCGTTGATATATATATATATATATATATATATATATATATATATGTTATCTCAGGACATTGATTTTTATATATTAAGATGAATAATTAAATTGAAGTAATGAAAAAGTTTTTCCCCTGTTGGGCCGAAACTATTGTTTTGTGATATCTGACCCGTCTTTATAGTAATTATCTAAAATGGTTTTATAATTTATTTGTTTATTTAGCAGTTTGGTTATGTTATTTTTTAACTATTTTCTCGAATTCGAAATAGTAACAAGTCAGGAATATTGAAAAGTCTTTAAGCATAATACTTAAGATGGAAATACATTTAGCTGCATCTACAGTTGAGAGTTGTTTTATTCGTTACATCAAATTTTGAAAACTTATAGGAATTAAGTTTTAGCTGTTCATTAACATTCTTGATGTATGTGAAATTAAAATTTTCTGATCGATATTTTTTTTAAGTTGTTTAAAATATTTAGTGTTCAAAAATAGTTATCATTTACAGAAGAGAGCAAAATTGAACAGTTGAGAAAATTCCAAAAGTTAACTTTTTATTGCTGTGAACTTATTTCATTGCAAGTTTAAACCAACCTTGTTTTCCTCTTTTCTTAGAATAATTTCGAACCTCTGTTTTAAATAAGTTATAATTTTTAATTTGATTTTTTAAATTTTCTATTCAGATTTTTTTTTTAATTAAAACTGTTGCCAAAAATCAAATCAGTGTTACGTTTACGAGAGCTCTTATTGGGAAAAAAATGATTTAATTTGTCGTAAGCACTATGCATCGAGTCCATCGGCAGTTGATATTTTATCAATTAAGTCAAACTGTCTAAAATTTACACTTAAAGATAAAAGAAAGAAATAAACCATAACTTCTTGCGGCAAAACAAAAGTTGAACAAAAGTTTGAAAAAAAAAATAATAATGGCAGTTTAAAATTTAAATTGGAAGGACAAATGTAAATACCATTCCCTTTCTTAAATACTGCAAAAACTCGGAAAGATGTTTCTAGACTTGTATTTAGTTAACTAATAGCAAAAAAGAAAACAAAACACATCATTTAAAACAATATTTCATTTTAAAAAATTAATAATTCTCTTTAAAAAAACAGATTATATCGAGAATTTTCTAGAATTTTGAAGGAATATTTCTGTATTCACAAGAATTATTACAGTAAGTTGCAGTTATTTGTCAGAGAAGGGTATCCAGGTATGCATTGTGATTGACTCATAAATACTATTTTCCATTTTTTTTTTTACAATAGTAAATATTTTCTGGAATATTTTTAAAAAACATTTTCTATTGCCTTTAGATGTAAGACAGTGTACAAGAAGGTGGATCTTCAAGTATATCTTTTATCGACTTTCAAGGGGGAATAAATATATTTATAGTGCATGAGAGATAAACTGAGCCTTCCTGAAAACGAAACTATGTGTCATGTAAATATGCCCCCCCCCAGGGCCACTCCTCCCCCCCCTGTTTCTGTTCCGTAGACAATTCAGATGAAATAAACAAGATTTATTCCGAGATTTGTATGAAGGTGATATGTATTCTATTCAAGATTATAATGGCCTCGAACACAGAAAAGGGAATTTGAAAGCTTAAAGATTTGAAAGTTAATGAAAACTTGGTGTAAAAAGTTGTCAGGATTGCAAAAAGTTTAAAAGGTATCAATTTAAAAAAAAAAAAAATTGATAATAATATTTCTAAGAGATGAGAAAGAGTATATAAAAGTAAAGCAATGTTTTACAGATGAAAAACTAAAATTTGAAAAAACACTTAACACAGTAAGTTTTGAAAGGTCAAATTTTTTTTTTCTCCAATGCCAAGTTCAAATATTAAAAAATACGTTTAAAAAAGCAAACATTTCCAGATTTTTTTTTTTTTTTTTTCAAATTGAATATTCATCATTTTCTTAAATTTACATTTTTTGCCAAAAAAAAAAAATCTGTTACCTTTCTTAATAGTTATTGGCTTGGTTAAGAGAAACCTCAGTTGATTGAAGCTCAGTTAACGGAGGTTCTACTCTATTTCTGTCCCTTTATATAACTTCAGTCCCATATCCAGAAATTGCATTTTAATAACAAATATTATTTTTAATTAAAAATATTATGTGTGTATTTTTAAAATGTTGTCCTACTTAGGGCAATATAAAAACATTAGCGATGCCTAAATGTTTGCAATGCAAACAAGTAAAAACTCTTGTGAAAATGGAAATAGCCTTTCAAAATTCTAGATAGGTTTTTTTAAAAGAGAGTTATTTAAATTTTTATGAAACATTATTTTAAATGATGTGTTTTGCTTTCTTTCTTGTTATTAGTTAATAGTTAATTAAGTAAAAGTTTCTGAGTTTTTGTTTTATTTAAGTTGGGGAAAAATTATTACATTTGTCCTTACAATTTAAATTTTAAACTGCCATTAATTTTGGTTTTTCAATGCTGATCAATGAATTGTGTCCTTAAATGTCATGTCTTTATATAAAAACTAGCAGTACCCGCACAGCTATGCCTGTGCTAAAAATTTAAAGAAAATCCGTTGAATTAAAGATAGACAAACTGCATCAAAATGACATTTGCAGTAGCTTTCAAATGTAAAAAACTTCCATAATTCATCGCCAAATTCGCCAAGCGACTTTCTCATTAAAAAGAAAATCAATTAACAGACGCACAATGAATTTAAAATAAAGTAATAACAGTAAAATATTCATAAGCAACAGAGGCAACTTCCTCCAAAATGTTTAACAAGAAAGTAATTGAAAAATTGTCTGGAAAAAATGGACCTAGTGTTATAGCAATTTCTCGAAAGAGAGGCCTCGGAAATGGGCTCAACTAGAATCGCTTGTGTCTCCTGTTCTAATTAATTGAAAAAAAATGGAACAAACATCATCTTGTTAGGGAAGGAAAACCCCTTCCAACGATATATAATGTTTGGAGGGTGGAGGGATTTTTTACCTCCTAATTACAATAAAACCTGTAAAGTTGACCACCCTTGTAAGTTGACCTCCTGTCTAAGTTGACCGCTATTTTCAGGCACAGAATTAGATCTACATCATATGATTCAACCTCTATAAGTTGACCACCTGTTTAAGGTGACTAGTAAAATATTGCACCGCAAGTGACCAACTTACACATGTTTTACTACAGCCGAAATTTAGCTTAATTAGTTAATTAGAAAAAAAAACCAATTCGAAATTTAGAATTCGGGCATCGAGGTGCAGACCCCGGGGTATGTTCGAATTTTGTGCCAAGTTTCAGAGCTGTAGGTGCTATGGGGGCTTCTGGACATCGGGTAGAAACAACCGTCACCTTTATATACGAGGCGTGTTTTTAAAGTAAGTACCGTTTTGATATAAAAAAAGAACGAGTACAGATAGAGCTAAGTAATTTAGTGCACAAAAATCTACCACCCTTACGCTATTTTTCGACATTGCTCCCGTGATTTTCCAAGCATTTGTCATAGCGTGGTGCAGGTTTTTGTATACCTATTCGTAAAAAGTTACCGCCCGTTTAGTCAACCATGAGGACTCTTACAGGGCTTTGGCTGGGGCGTTTTTGAACATCCTCTGGTCTGCCCTCACCTCGCTCGCAGCAACTTTGATTTGTTTCGGCATCTAAAGTCTTGCCTTGGCGGTCGATGGCACAACAGCAATAATGAGCTCAGAGAACATGTTATCCCATGGCTGACTACACAGGCGGCAATTTTCTATGAATAGGTATACAAAAACCTGTACCACGCTATGACAAATGCTTGGAAAATCACGGGAGCAATGTCAAAAAATAGCGTAAGGATGGTAGATTTTTGTGCAATAAATTTCTTTGCTCTATCTGTACTCGTTCTTTTTTTATATCAAAACGGACCTTACTTTAAAAACACGCCTCGTATACAGTCGGACCTCCAAAATATATCGAAGTAGCGAATTGCCGGGAAAAAAATCGATATATAGAAATTTCGATGTATAGAAACGGTTTTATTTTATCCTACAAATCTCCTAAAACATTAAAATTAAAGCTGATTTTCGTGTCCGAAACCTAATTTATAATTTATACGAGCATCGGATTAAATGAAAGTTAATAATTAAAAAAATAATAGAAATTACATTTTTGCGCCCTCATACATCTTCATTCTTCGGCAATTCAACATGATCCGCAACCTTAGGGGATTTTCGTTTTGACAAATCGAGAGAAAAGTGAAAAATTAATCTACTTAACTTGAATGATTTTTACTGCAGCTAAAACGACTGGGAACGATAATCAACAGACAAAAGAGATGACTTGAAACTGATTTTACAATATTACTGGTTACAACTAAGATATTTGAAATAAACTTGAGGGAATTTAAGAATTCTAGAACGAAACAACGACCTATCTACACACCCCTCAACCCCAGATTCCTTATGAGTTTCGTAGCAACCTTTAGTGAACATAATTTTCTCCCCTAACCTTCATTTTTCATGAGACAAACAGTCTGGAGAGGAAAAAAAAATCGACGAATGTCTCGAAAAAAAAAATCGATTTATAGAGATTTTTTCGATATATAGAAACAATTTTTCTATGTAATGAACATAGAAATTTGCTTGGATTTCGATCCATAGAAAATTTCGATTTGCGGAGGTTCGACTGTATATAGATGAACGACTATCTATTTCTTTGGCGATGAATGTTTCCTACTTGTCAGTGGCAAAAGTTAAAATCAATGAGGACCTGTTTCTTTCGTTCCAGAGCCGAGCGAGCAGGAAATGCTGGAAAGGGCCATCCAGATGTCCTTGGAGATGCCCCCAGACACATCCTGAGGACGAATTTTTTCTATACCTGTTGATTGTTTGATGATTTATGAATAAAAAGTATTTTCATGTACATACCTTTGACTGTATATTAAAATCCTTACCCGTGCCGTGTGCCTCTTTATTTCTTTCCTTTTGCAGGGCTCCCGAGTGGTCCTCCAGCCTAAGTCCGTTTGTTAGAGTGTGGTACACTTTTACACATTTTGGTCAGTCCTCCTTTAATGATTCTAAAATCAGTTTCAAAAACCCCCTCCCCCCCATCGTCATCGACGATCAACTATTGCCTCAAAGCAGTGTGATATTCAATCTTTCTCGATCCACCGGATTAATATCAAATCTGTAATTTAACTTACTTTATGCTAATCTAGCCTCAATAAAGAAGTAAAAATTTGACCTTCATTTTCCAATCAAGCGTTATAAATAAAAATCGTGTTGCAAATAGTTCATATTTGAATCCGAATTGTAGAACCGTAAACAAACACGGCGCAAAAGGTTTTTTATAATAGAATTTGGAAGCTTTGTGGAAATCGGGACCTGGGTACCAACCAAGGACAGATACAGAAATTGTTCAAGGAGTGGGCGGTTGATTTTTTTAGCTTACCTTTACTACGTATCTAATTATTTACACATGTTTTTTTTTTGGGGGGGGGGGGCACACCATTTTTATCTGACACAACTAAATTGTTTAGATTTTTCCAAGGAGGTTTCTGAAGAACCTATTCCTTTCCTTGTCAACCAAAGATCGCCTGGAATAACCCTCTTAAAACTTCAATTCTAAAAAGCTTCCAGAAGAAAGATCCGAGCCCCATTCCTTTCATAAATGTCGTCAAAGATGGCCTGCACTTGCAATTTATAACTTTAATTTGGAAAAATTGCCGATGCAGGATCCCCCAAGGGAAGGGCAGTCGCCCCTCCTTTGTATCCGTCCTTGGTACCAACCAATGGGACTCCTGTATGTGATCACGATATTGATGCTGACTGTATGGATGCCGAACTGGGATTTTAATTTTAAATTTGAAACATGTTGGGACTAATCACACTTTCAGATGGCCGGGGTTTCAGTTCACTCGCTCGCAAGAGCGTTACGAATGGATGAGCTCTGAACGGAACTCGATTTCCACGCGATCGTTGGCGTGGAAGTGGTTTTTGTTGGAATCTTCACCTGTTTTTCGGCAAAGTGGAAGTTTTTTCAAGTGGTGCAAACCATTTTTTTTTTTTTTTTAACTGAAGAACGGGTTTATTGACAATGCCTTTTCTACTTATCTAAATAAAGACATACATGGGTCAGTAATCATTAATGGAAGCCCATGGCCGCCGACCCTCTCAAACTTTTACAATATGATCCCGAAGGAAGAAAAAGGCCGATCCCCTAGTTTCCGACGAGGCTGACGTTAAAAGGAGGCGATTTGCCCCCCCCCCCTCACACATACTTTTTATAGGTCATTTATTTATTTTATTTTCCAATTTAGAAACCTAAACTAGGAATTGTAAAAAAAAAAAAAAAAAGCAGAAGTATCAAAATTTTCAGATCTTGTATATCTGTTTACGAAACATTATTTAGCCCGAGCAGTCACTTTTAGCTTATGTTATTCATTGTTTTGATATTAGTAAACCAATTGTTTCACTTAAAAACAAGCTGCAATTGTTCAATGAAATTTACCAAGTTTTGTGACACCTCAAAATGCTTTGGGGTAAATAATGTAAGTCTCATTCATTGTCTAAGTGTTTTTTCGGGGAAAGTTATTGTGTATATAATTCATCAAAATTTTAAGAAAAACGCGAGTTAATCTGTTAGATTTGCATCAGTGACCACTCAATCATTGCTCAGCCTTAGCAAAGTTTTGTACCCCCTTTTTTTTTGAGCAATCACGATTGCTTATTGTTCTCACTTTACTGTTTTGATGTCCTTTGATTTTATTTTCTCACCAGCACCCTCTGCAGCGTCACCGTCGGCCGGGTCCTCACGATGCTGCACCTATAGCGAAAGCAGTCTCCAGGTTGCATCCATGTCCTACACACACGCGCATACATACACAACTACACACACGCATACATACAGACACCTACACATACACAAAAACATACACACAACTACTCACACATTCATGCCTGCACACAGACACAAACACATATGCCTACACACACCCCCCCACACACATTCATACACACAACTACCCACACACTTATGCCAGCACACAGATACAAACACACATACACATACCCCCTACACACATACCCCCCACACACAAACACATACGACACACACTCGTGATTGCGAAAAACATAATTTGAATTCAAAATGTCAAAATTTAAAAAAAAAATTTTTTTACTTTTTTTTTACTTTAATTTTTTTGCTACTGCTAAAAATCTTACAGCTTTTTGTTGTCAATTTTTTGCCCCCCCCCCACCCTTTTTCAGTCCCAATCACCGCCTCTGCTTGACATGGCCTGTCCGTGTTTCTAGGGGCAGTTTCGAAGAAAGGCCTGTTCGTCGTGCACCATTTAGAGCGCCAGATTAAATGATCCTATGGACAGGGCGTTCAAAAACGGTATGAAGACAAGACAGTTTTACAGCTAGGGTGTGGGGCACCCCTATAGGAGGTTACTATGGCCTCCAAAAATCGTTCTTTATCGCAAATTTTGGCTCACTGTTTGGAAAATTTGGAGACATACAGTATTGCAACTTTTTAAATCATGCCTAATGTCTCTTGTCATTGGCAGGTTGGTTATATATGCAAGTAAGTGTTTTGTTTCATTTATTGTTTGTTTATCATTTTGTTAGAAATTTCCTCCCCTCCCTGAAAATTTGGGTGCAACCCCCGGCTAGGATGGTTCGGGCTCTCTTAACTTGTCTACAGATTTTAAACTTGTCTACCGAGAATCCCCCCCCCCTTTTTTTAAAAGAATTTATCTTGCTTATCATTTTTCACTTTTTCTGCTAGTGTTTCGCTTATCAGATATTTGATGAGCAACATCGGACAGAAGAAGCTTAGAAAAATGACTTAAACATCTGGTCTGTTATGGACGGTGGCGTAAAGCTAGTGCGTCGTCCATTCGTAACTGCAGGGTTGCCAAATGCTCCGATTTTGCGGAGTTGTTCCGCAAAAATGACGAAACTCCGCCGCTCCGCAAAGAAGTTACTTTGCTCCGCATTTCCCGGCCGAAAGTTTTCAAGTTTAAATTTTGCTATTTTATCATAACAAACGTGTAAATATGGGAAATAAAAGATGCTTATACTCGAAGATTGAAATAGTGTTTAAAGCAGTTTTATTAATTCTGAAATAATTTTTATACTCTTGCTTAAAATGAATTATTAAAGCTAAGAATTAATTTAACAGAAATATAGCGGCTATAAAACAATTTTAGAACAGGTGGTTTTAGTTATTTTTTATTGATTTTTATACAAAATACCGAATTGCTCCGCAAAATTTTAATTTGCTCCTCAAAGTGTTTGTCCAAGGTTGGCAACTCTGTAGGTGCAAGGAAAGGTCTTCGCTCGTGTCCATAGCTAACTGAAAATTCAGTGAATAAAAAATCACCGAAGAGGGAAACAAATATCGAGCAAATACGCTCAATAATCCCAAAATCTCGACACTTAAGAAACTGTATGATTTATGCATGTGTACTACATATACAGGGTGGATCACGAAGTGAACGTACACATCCAAACACTCATCAAAGAATGCGTGATCGGAAATAACTCGCAAAAAGGCGCCGGCGCAGTTGGAAACGCGGCACATGCAAACATCCTGCTGCTTGGCCCGTTCGCTCACCAGATCTTTCATGCCTCGATTTCTTTCTGTGGCGACGGCTGAAGGCTCTTATGTATGAGACACCCATTGAATCCCTCGAGAAACGCGTCGCGAGACTCTCGAAATGCTCCCCCATTCTTTGCCGCTGTTTCAAACAAATGCTAAGAAACTTATTGATGGCTAAATCAGGCATGGTACAATTTCTGCTCTTAGGAACATGATTGATGGAAAATCCCGGGCTCGCCTCTTTTGGTGGCTCTCGTCTCTCCTGGGCTGAGGGAGTTGCTTCTTTTAGAACGGTATCCGACTGCGTTCGAAGACATTTTTTTAAAAAATAACTTGAATACTTTTTTTAATGTTATTTTTTAACTCCATATGTTTCAAAACTATGAAAACAATGTAAAACCACGCTTTCAAAATATTATTTTTTTTAAAAATGGACATTTTTGAAGAAAAATAGTGAAAAAAATGTGTCTTACGCTAACAGCCATGGACAAAATTTGGTTCTAATCACACACAAATACTTGTAGTAATACATTTGTATGACATTCATGTGTGTTTTGCTCTGAAAGTTTTCTTAATTTTCAAAAAAGTTCTGAAATATAGCCGAATAAAGTTCCTATACTGGTATTTTTTCGAAAACAAACGCCTTTGTTTAAACTCATCCGCATGAAAATATTATTTAATAATAAAATTCAGCTTAACTTTTAAAGGAAAACATCAATCATATTACAGAGAACTATCTCAGAAAATTTCGCATCAATACTCGAATAACTTTTTGAGATATCATTGTTACAGTAGACAGTTTTCTTCAAAAATGTCGTTTTTCGGAAAACGCAATTTCTGGTCTGGAGTTCAGTGTACGATTCTGTAATTAACTCTAGTTCTAATTCACGTAGAGTAAAAACTAAGACAGTTTTGGAAAGCTAATGAATCAGACTACAAAATGAAATCATTAAAACAATTAAGGATATTTCATCGAAAATGTCGATTTTAACGCAGTCGGATACCTTAATGGGCATGACTATCTACAGGCCCATTTATATCAAATCGATCAGGCCAATTCCCCGCGAAACATCTCTTTAGTTGCTCCTCCCTTTTTGAGGTTCGTTACATCGATGATTTCCGAGCCCTCACGCTCTCTAGAGTCACTTCAATATTGTAGTGGACTGCAAGACGCCTCAGGTCCGAAAAAACGATGAAATAAAAAAAACTGCTTCGAACCGTTATTGTAGTTTTAAGTCACCACATTTGCTTTATTGACATAATCGATCTTTGTGACTTTTTGCCTCGTTGCACCTCTGATGAAAGTTATTCGTTTGCAGCGTGTACTAGTGGTGTTCCGGATATCCGAGGAAAAATAAAAATCTATCCGTATCCGTTACTTTTTTGACCGATCTTTTCGATTCTGAAAATTCTTAAATGTTTGAATAAAAGACTCTTAAATTCCGTTTAAATTAGGTTTTATTCCCTATTTTAATTATAAGGTATCATTTCAGAAGCCAACGGCACTCTGAGACATGTTTTTTTTTTAATTTTTAGTTTAATATTAGTTTTTGTTATTGATTTGGGGTTTCTGTTTTTCTTCATTTTTGTTTTTCCCGTCATCCTTCAAAAAAAGTGAGACAAAATTCTGTATTTACTGTTTGTAAAGGTGTTCCCGGCTCTGTTATTCCGTCGGTCGGAGTAATTTGGGTGGAATGGGTCAGCGCTGCATTTATGCTGAAATAAAATGCGAAAAATTATTTCTAGCCTGTCCAGTAGCAGCTTTACATTCCTGCTGTATCCTACACCTACCGAGCAAGCTAGAAATAATTTTTCATTCTATTAAGCTGCTCTGACCCGTTCGTTCCAACTCTCCATCAATTTTAACGGAGATTTCTTCAAAGAGTAAATCATAGTCTTTATTATATTTTCGGCGTAGATGACGTTTTTTGAAGAAACAGTGTTATTATAGGGACGAGAATACCTTCTGTTCCATTTTACACTTGGATAGTTGAATTGGGCAAAAAAAAAAAAAAATTTGAGATCCGTATCCGCGGATCTTGACACGAATGATCCGTATCCGCGGATCTACTTTTTTAACGATCCGGCACATCACTAGTGTGTACTATAACCTCTTGAAGTTCTGCCCGTCATTTATAAATCAACCGCTGTATATGCACTGTGCTGTAGTGCTATATAGCACTCCATGAAAACTGTGGTACAGATGTGATATACCCCCCCCCCCATTTGGCGACATCCGATTTTTTGCACAAAATTGAAATATTTTTCTCGCCAATGAGGCGATCATTTTTTAAGCATGGCATCCCTGTCGAAACTAACCTGTGTTTGACAAGCCGAAGGCAATCTTAGAATCTTATTTTGTGTTAGTTTAAATTCAGTAGTTGTGTTTTGATGAATAAATATTAGAAAATACCAGTTTCTTCAAACTTGAACATTAATTGAAAGTGGTTCCAACTTGGTGTGTATCTGTTCGGTGCCATTTGTCATTTTGTTTCAGAATGAGTGTGAGGATTTATATCATAATAAGGTAAGTTCTTTTTTCTAGAATTAAAAAAAAACCTCTAACTTCCGAAATTCATTGTGTTTACATAACCTTGAAGGTTTCTTGTAGTTTTTTAACTTTATTTTTACTGTATGTAAATTAATTTTACAAAAATAGTACGGTTATTTTATTCTAAAAGTTAATTCTTATCGATGCCACGAATTATTTAGACATTCTATGAACGTGTCTTCTTTAGGTGCTGAATTTCTAAATATAAGTTGACTCTAGCATTTTATAAAAATATGAAGGTGTTATTTTATGTAAAATATAATAGGTATTTTGAAAGCATGTCTTAGATAGCAAATTAATGTATGGTATTTTTATATTGTTAATGTTTGGGTTGTTCTGTTGAGACATTTCTACTTTTCATGCATCGAAATTTGACTAACGAAGCGTTTTTTTTGGCTGAAATAGTTATTGATTTTGGGGATGTTTTCCGCTTTAAACATCACAATTTGAATCGCTTTGCTCTTTTCCAGCAGAGTATGAGAAATTTTTGTTCAATGAAATGCATGTTGGAAAATAGCTTTTATTTCTATTGGTAAATATTTCATTGGTGAGCTGTTATAGTAATTTGTCAATTTAAGCATTGTAAATACTTTCTAGTAATTTTTCTTTGTGTACAAAAACTTTCTAGTTTCTGGTAAAAATTGAAGCGTATATTCGCGATGTTTTTTGTTGTGGTTTTATGTTGTTTTTATATATATTGTGTTCTGAAGTGCTTTGATCATGTTTTTCTATCTGAATTTTTCCTGTTGGCGCTAAAAAAGCATCGCTAAGAACGATGTACAGTCGAGTCCCGCTACAACGCGATCCGACTTGAGCGAAATGGCTATAACGCCATTTTTTCCCCGGTAAAGAATTTTATTCCCAACGCAAATTCTTCACCCGCAACATGAACATTTTCCGAAGGGAATCGCGGTTTTTTCGTGAATAAACCTTCATCCCTTTGACATCGCTGAGGGCGGTTCCCACACCGTACTAGTCTAAACATCGCTTATACAAATAACTACTCCTCATTTTCCAATTTTTTTTTCATTCTATATGGTAAAACTGATCAAATATATTGACACCTAAGAGCGCTGTTTCATTTAAAACTGAAGATAGAAGGAAAAAGTTTCAACAACTATAGTGCATTTGTTTTTCTTACTACATAATGTACGTACCGTAGTGGTCTATTTTACGTCTTCCTTTCCCATTGATCATTGATTTTGTGCATCGTAGCAGTTTTTTATGTTAAATAAAGCGTTTTTTTCTTTAAAAATACAATAAGTAAAAATTCAATTTTTTGTTTGAGAAACAGTAATGTATAGTCAAGAAATTATTTTTAACAGTTTGAGGTGGTGTTTACAAGTGTCTTTAGTCGTATAGGTATGTTTATAAAAGTTTATACGCATACCCTTTTCCACAACGCCAAATTTCAACTTACGCGAAGGGTCTTGGAACGTAAGTCGGGACTCGACTGTATGACATATGTCGTCATACATCGTTTTCTTGGCGATGCTTTCTTGGCGCCAACAGGGAAAAAGTCACCTAGAGTGGGGTATATGACATTAGTTCCAAAACTGTTAAGGTAAAAGTGAGAAGAACGTAGACTAGGGTGGTTCAAAAAAATTTTTTTTTTCGAGCTAAAGTCCAGGACCCCCCACCCCCCACCCCTATTTTTTTAGACTCACTAATAGTATTATGCTGTAAACGTTTTAGCTTCTCGCTCAAATTTTAAGAGGGTGCTCAATGACCCTCCGTTTAGCATTAGCCGTAGCATAGAAAATGTCACACATTTAGAAACATTTCATTTCCCCAGCTGCTTTTTTGTAAATAATTATTTTATTGCAATGTATATGCATAGTACTGGTGTATATTATGATGTGTACCAGAGGCCCGATCATCCTGACATTGGACATGGGGCACATTTCTATTTCAGGGCCCCCCTAGGGTCCGACTAAGATTTTTGAAGACACCAGGCACGAAATTCATTTTTGCCCCCCCCCCCTTTTCCGCCTTTTTTATATGTTGAAGCAATAAAATGTTTCGATACTTGCGTTTTTACACAACCATACTACTAAATTTGGTGGCACCGCATATCACAATATAATATATACATTTAAATAAAATAATAGTTTAAAAAACTATAAAAAAAAACACGCTTTCGTAGCAAAATGAACTAAAAAGTGAAAAATAATCTTTGGATGATAGTAGTTGACCAATCACTTCATTTTAATGTAATACAAAAAAGCGTGGGGTGCTCTCTATTTACATTTTTGCTTGGACAACAAATGGAAGAAATTCAAGACAACTGATAAGAAGCCCCCCACGCTTTTTTGTATTCCATTAAAATTAAGTGATTGGTCAACTACTATCATCCAAAGATTATTTTTCACTTTTTAGTTCATTTTGCTACGAAAGCGTGATTTTTTAGTTTTTTAAACTATTATTATTTTTCTGTTTTTAGTCTTACGTTGGAGAATTATCAAGCGACGAAATTATTTATAAAACAAGTGCGAGGTAATATCTTAAAGTTAAGACAAGGGCACCCCGATGGGAAGCTACTGTGAGTCATCGATGTATGTGTATGGAAATCATATTTATATTACTTTGAAAATTTGAGATGCATTTGAAGAAAAGTTTTGTTCAACAATGGTCTGATCAGCAATGAATTTCCTATTGAAGGCTCACCTAAATTTTGGCATGAAATGAGTTAAAAACAATTACATTTCATGTTCGAATTACCTTGGAACATTGGAACAAATTTTGTCTGATGCAGAAAAATTAAAAGTTTTTGTAGATATTTTTAAATAATTTTTGCGAGCATTTTTTAATGTTTTTTTTTTTTTTTCAATTTTTCCTTTTTCACATTGTTGGATTTGTGCCAAAATATTGATAAAAATTGGTGTAAACTAACAATTAAAAGAGTTAATTAATTAATTTGATTATAGAATATTGCATTGTCATCGGGTCTGAGGTCGCGTACCAAATTTCAAAAGAATCCGATTGCAGGAAGTGGGCGAAATTTGAGCTGCAAGATTCCGTTACAAGATGTATACATACGTACATACATACATATATACATACATACATACATACAGGTGAAGTTAGTAAAAGCGTGTTAAAAAGTAGAAGAGATATAGTGGTATACGATAAATATATAAAATGTAGTTAAACTTTGCCCATTGCAGTAAACCGTAAATACCAAAATTATCTATGATATAACTTTTAATAGTAAATACAGACTAAATTTGGAGTGGTTTTCTGATTTGCAATGAGATCACATTTTTAAGGGGAATTTTTATCAACAAATAGATTTTTACCTTGTTTTGGCATTTGCAAAACTATCAATGATATCATTGTACTCTAGATTCTGAGTAAAATCATTATTTATTTTTAATTAGCATGATAAATTAAGGGGATTTTGGCCCCCCTGAAATCTAAGGGGAGGGGCCTGTGCCCCACATGCCCCTGCGGTAATCAGGCTCTGTATGTAGCATAGCTTTTTCAGTTCAAAGTATTTTTTTTAACCCCCCTCCCCATAGGTATAAAGCTAGGGGGAGGGGGTTGAGCACCCTCTTTCAGTTGAAATTGGAAGCTAAATTTTTCCGGTACATTACTATTCACAAGTCAAAAAATATGGAGGGGTGTCCTGTTATCTAGGGAAAAAATTTTTTAGATATATTTTTGAATCACCGTAATGTAGGCGTGAAGAGAGGTCGTTTGGAAGGTCACCGCCGTGACCTCCTAAAAATGTCCTGATTTGACAAATTTGGAAACTAGATTATTTTTTTTCAATGACGCTTATTTCTTTTGATTAGTAGATTATCATATGTGAACAATGTGTCTGCTTGTGGTTTATCATTCTGTAAATTGCGATCTCCCCTCCCCCAAATTAAAGTCTGGGGGCGCCTTGTATTATCCCCAAGGGCGCACATTGAACTTAAATTTTTGGATGGGGGAAAATTCTCAGTTTGTCGAATGAAACTCCGAATTTTGGCGAAGGATGAAATACGATCAGTCACACATTCCCTATCTTTACATTACAGCTGATGAGAACGGATATCATGCATTAAACAATTACAGTCGAACCTCCATATATCGAACTTCCACATATCAAAATTTTCTATATATCTAAATCCCAGCAAATTTCTATGTTCATTACCTAGAAAAATTGTTTCTATACATCGAAAAAATCTCTATATATCGAAGTTATTATCGAGACGTCCGTAGTTTTTTTTTTCCATTTCAGATTGTTTGTCTCATGAAAAATGAAGGTTAGGAGAGAAAATTATGTCACTAAAGGTTGCTACGAAACTCATAAGGAATCTGGGGTTGAGGGATGTGTAGATAGGTATCGTTATTCCGTTCTGGATTTCTTAAATTCCCACAAGTTTATTTCAAATCTGAGTTGTAACCAGTAACACTGTAAAATCGGTTTCAAGTTATCCCTTTTGTCTGTTGATTATCGTTCCTAATCTTTTTGGATTCAGTAAAAATCATTCAAGTAAAGTAGATTGATTTTTTACTTTTCTCTCGATCACATTGTGAAAACAAAAATCCCCTCATGTTGCGGATAAAGTTGAATTACCGAAGAATGAAGATTTATGAACCCGCTAAAATAAAATTTCTGTAATTTTTTAATTATTAATTTTTATTTAACCCGATGCTCGTATAAATTAGAAATTTGGTTTCATACACGAAAATTCGCTTTAATTTTAATGTTTTGGGAGTTTTTTTATGATAAAATAAGATCATTTCTATTGAACCCGATAAAATATAATTTCTGTAATTTTTTAATTATTAATTTTTATTTAATCCGATGCTCGTATAAATTAGAAATTTGGTTTCATACACGAAAAATTAGCTTTAATTTTAACGTTTTAGGAGATTTTTAGGATAAAATAAGATCATTTGTCTGTATCGAATTTTCGATATTTCGAATTTTTTTCTGACAATTTGCTACTTCGATATATGGAGGTTTTTTAATGGCGATGATGTCGCCAAATTTACCGATTCGTCATCGAATTTCTCCGAATTACGAAACTTGTTTGGAGATCACAGTGTCTATGTTTTAAATCCCCTTAATCGTAATCGAATCGGAGGTATTGAAAAAGGAAACTATTTTCATTGTGAACAGTAGGGGTTAGATTGGGTGTCTGATCGATGCACTTTCGGAAGATTTGGGAAAAGGAAAAAACCGTCTGCGAAGAGGTTTTCGAAATGAATTCCTCCACTTTACGGCCATTCCAACGAGCCTCCCTTCCTGGCACCGTGCCAAGTAACGGAGAGGAGGGAGCTTCTTTCCGAGAGGAATTAGAATTTTGTGCCATTTCGAGAAATAAGAGGGGCAAGAGTGCCGACCCCTTGGCCAGGAATTTAGGGGGCAGGGTGATTGTGAGTTCACCAAAAAATACCTGAAAGTTTCAAAGCGAGAACGGGGGGGGGGGGGGGGGTTATCTTTGGCCCCTATTACTTAAGTGCACCTATGCCATAGTATTAAATAGTTCAATAGTCAGAGTCAAAATAGTGTGTGTACATTTGATTAAAATTTTAATGGGTTACAAAGTTACTTTTGAGCTGGTGTTATACAAATTATCTTGACATTTGTCCATCTTAAGGGATAGGTGTCCATCTTAAGGCTCTTGCAGGTATATTTGATGAGTATTATATAATTTTTAAGAAATTTGCGGAGGTAGGGAGATAAAAGCATAACAAAAAAAAAACATAATTCCGGTATTTTCGGACATGAAAATACAGTAAATACGTCCGAAAATACCGGAAATTCGGTAAAATACCGGAACACAATCACCCCTGTTAGGGGGCTCAGAGACCGATCATTCTGATATTAGACATGGGGCACAATTCTATTTCAGGGCCCCCTTAGGGCCCGACAAAGATATTTTTGAGAACACTGGGCATGAAATTCATTTTGTGCCCCACCCCTCCTATTCCTGCTTATTCTATTTAATGAGCTATAAAATATTTCGATACTTGTGTATTAACACAGCCATGCTAAATTTAGTGGTACCTCATATCAAAATATAGTACTATATATTTAAAAAGTAGAAGTGATATAGTATAGCACTTTGCCCCGTTGCAGTATACCGTAAATATTAAAGTTATTTTAATAGTAAATACAGACTAAGTTTGGAGAGGTTTTAGGATTTTTGCACAGAGATCAAGTTTTTAAGGGGAATTTTTATCAACTAATAAGAGATTTTTTTCCTTGTCTTAGTATTTGCAAAAATATCAATGATATCATTGTACTCTAGATTCTGAGTGAAATTATTATTTATTTTGAATTAGCATAATAAATAAAGGGGATTTTGGGCCCCCCCTGAAATTTAAGAGGAGGGTACTGTGCCCCGCATGCCCAGGCTCTGAGGGGGCTCCGTTACATTGCCTCCCTGCCTTTGAAAAGTCGATGCTTTTGCAAACAAGTATAGGTGTGGTTTTTGTTGTTTTGCCCCCCCCCCTTTCGTCGGAGAAATTCAAAATGACGGGCACGGTACAGGGTACAGACCTCCCCCGCATGGGCACCCAAATGCGAAATTTTAAGGGGGGGGGGGCAGATATTTTCCCCATGGAAACAAGTTCAGCAATTTGACATTTTCAATAACATTTACTGCATTAATGGCTGGAGAAATGTTTTTACATTTTTGCAAAGGAAAAAGTACTAAAAGTAAGGAAGTTCTCATTTTAAAGGAGAGGGGAGAGCATCGAGCCTTCACTTGCCCCCCCCCCCCCATATGGGCGCATATGCTTTTGACAAATATGACAGGTTGTAGTTGGGGGAGGGCGGAATGCAGGACGATGCCGTTGCCAGAAATATTTGGTCTATTGAAAAAATAGTGTTAGGAAAAATAAATCGGTTTCAAATCACTTTAAAAAAAAATAATAATGTAGACTTTTTAAATGAAGCCTGGCTAAGTCAACTAAACCGAGCTTTTACTGCAATACAAAAATCGATCAGCCATGACATCTACGCTATCAAAAGGGAGGTGAATTCCCCCAATTATTTTTTTTTTCTACTGCAACACTGATAAATTTCAAGTATCAGCTTTGATAATATAATAGTTTAAAAAAGTAAAAAAACACGCTTTCGTAGCAAAATGAACTAAAAAGTGAAAAATAATTACTTTGAAAATTTGAGATGCATTTGAATAAAAGTTTTGTTCAACAATGGTCTAATCGGCAATGAATTTCCAATTGAAAGCTCGTCTAAATTTTGGCATGAAATGAGTTAAAAGCAATTATATTTCATGTTATAATTACCTTGGAACATTGGAACATATTTTGTCTGATGCAGAAAAAGGTTTTTGTAGATATTTTTAAATAATTTTTGGCGAGCATTTTTTAATGTTTTTTTTTTTAATTTTTCCTTTTTCACGTTGTTGGATTTATGCCAAAATATTGATTAAAATTGGAGGAAACTAACAATTAAAAGAGTTAATAAATTAATTTGATCATAGAATATTGCATTGTCATCGGTCTGAGATCGCGTGCCCAATTTCAAAAGAATCCGATCGCAGGGAGTGGGCGAAATTTGAACTGCAAGATTCCGTTACAAGATACATACATACATACATACAGGTGAAACTGATAAAAGCGTGTTAATAATAGGCTTCAACCTACTAGGATCAGCATAATAGATAAAAATTAAAGATTCTGGGGATGATTCTCCCCTCCCCCCTCTCTTCCTCTGCAGTGCCCGTGATGTTCAAATACTCATTGTTCCCCCAGAAACCTTAAATGTTGAAATGACAAGCCTTGTGTAGCTCAAGGCAGTTAGAGGAGTGTGGGGGGGGGGGGAGTTATCTAACAACTTGAGCTTCTGAATTGCTTATTTTGTGTGCGTTCAAATACATAATCAATGCTGTATATCTAACGCTGATGGACGGCTAAACGACATTTTACCTGTTGATATATCGAGTAAAATTAGCAAAAATAGTTTAACTTTTCCTTCGCAGAGTCATACACAAGGAGAATATGCAGTATTCTAGCAATAAGCGACCTACCGCTCTAGTTGTCAAGTTACTCAATAGATGCCGCCACTTACATTACACGAAAGCGACATCGGTTTCAGCAACGGTAGATCACCTGCTGGGAGAAGACCGAATATTCTCTCTGTCGGAGTTCAGTCGAATCACGTTCTGACGAACTCGAAATCATTCCGCTACATCGAAAGATCGTTACTAAATAACCCGATGCGGGATTATAGAAGTGTTTCGCTGTAACGAGGTTCGACTGCACTCCAGAGTAGCGCGGGGAAGATATTGAGAGACACAGTCAGTAGTCTATGAATCATCAACAGTTTTAATAATCGACCATTTATAATCATGTACAAGCTGCTCAGAATAGTGTAAAATAATATCTTCTTTACAACGACGTCTTTTTACAAGTCTGCAACTCTAAACGAATCGAGAAAAAGTGAGCGAGAGTCCGTCCGTCGCCGCGGTGCCCTCTCCACTCGTCTATTTGTATTTGAACACTGCGAATGCAAATACAACCAGCAACAGTCAAGAATATTGCTGGGAGGCTGATTTCAGTACCGAGCATTTGTGGCTGTCTTTTTCCGAAAGTTTGTTATCAATTGCAAACGTCAAAACAAAAAAGTATTTTTTTTAAAAAAAGGAAATAAAATAAAAGTCCTCAGGTTGTATCTCATATGCTCAATTAGAAAATGTGTTTTGTAGTTAAGATTTTATTTATTTATTTGAGCTCAAAAACGCACCATTTCTCGAAGTGGAAGCATCGTAATGAACAACGTTCTCAAATTGTTAGTCTTGTATAATTTACTGATTGGATGTATGGCAATAAAAATAATTGAAATATTGCTCCCAAGTACGAAGTTAAGTACTGTGGAAAGAATGTATTAAGGAAGACCTAAAGGGTTTTCACCCAGACGAATACCAATGGGGGGGGGGGGGGGTCTTTTTTGAGACTCTTCACTCTCATATAGGTCCTCAAGCCAGACCCTATGTAACAAAGTTGAGAAATACGTCGAGTGCTGCGAGATTTCTTTCAGCTAAAAAGAATTCTTATGCAATAAAGTTTTTGCAATTTGTTTTATCTTCCTTCATTTCGTCAATCAAGATGACTACCGTGCCGTTCGAACTTCTTCCCCGGTCGTTTTCGACCAGCCACGGGGAAGAAATCGCATCCGATTGACAAGAAGCTAAATTCGTCCATTGGCCGAGTAAAAGCATTGTTCAAGTATTCTCCCAATAGACGATCTACGGTTCTAGTTGTCTAGTTACTCAATAGATGGCGCAATTGATTTCAGTGGCGCCATCTATTGAGTAACTAGACAACTAGAGCGCTTATTGGGAAGAACATTCGAGGCGGTCGAGAATTGAGCTGAATGTGGGTTGTGCTTCCACTCGAGGATTTGGGTGCGATCGTCATTCAGTGGACATTCGAAGCAGCCTTTCGAGTGTTCGATTCTGGTGGATCACACATTCCGAGACAGTTTTGAAAAGGGCACCGAGGAGTCGAATCGGGAAAAATGGTGATTCGACCCATTACTTCCTGCTGGCCAACCCTCGGTTATGAATGGGTGCAATGTAGCAACGTTAAGGTTTTCATTGTTGGGGGCAAAATAGACAGAATAATTACTCTCTCCTTACGAAAAAAAAAATATGAAAGTACAATCAATAATTTAAAACATTATTATAGTGAGCTTGAAAACTATTGTAAATTGTTAGACAACTATGAGTAAAAATTTGTAAAAATAAAGAAAACAAAGCATAAAATAGGGGCTGGGGGTGGAAAGAGCACAACTTCAAATTTAAAATCGAGATAATTATAGTTTCAAATTCAGTATCCATATCGATAGTTTAAAAAAAAAAAATCTGCCGAAGTAAAAATGATCAAAAATGTGTCTCAAATACTAAACTTGGTCAATAATAACCGAAACAAAAAGCAAAAACACACAAACAGTTATGGCTATGAATATAGTTCAATTCCTTTATCACAGTTTGCAAAATTCTCATATTTTTCTTTTATGACATTTTTCATAAATACAACATGCTAAAGTTTTGGTGTAAAAAACCTTAAAAACAAATTTGGACTCAAAATCTGACTTTTTGTATTGAAAAGTAAACCTTATTATTCCACTTTTTTTTGCACTACAATGTCTGTAACATTTCTAACTGCTCCTTTTTTTCACTTATTTATTATTCTATAGGACCTGCAAACAAATATGTTATTGCTATTTTTTTATTCTAATGCTTCGAAAAGGGAACAACACTCTCTAATTGTCGTCAAACTGAATCATTTGGATCAGTGGTCTTCAAAGGGGGGGGGGGAGGATGAAGTGCCGTAATATGTGTCGGAGAGTCCCGCGAGGCAAGACAAAAGTTCAGAACAATAATTAAAACTCGCATCAGTTGTTCATTCGTGAAAAACTGCTAAGAATGAATGTTTTTGTAGTGTTCGTGGAATGCAAAGATTGTGAAAGCAAACTTAAAGCATCACTGGCTTGGCCATCGAGAGATGGCGCCACCAGTCATCTCCACTTCTACGATTTAGACACGAGCTGAAGGGGAGAGAAGTTGGGGGTATGAAATGAGACAGCAGGTAGCAACAGAGTTAGATTTTAACAGTTTGTGTGAAAAACAGACAGGTACAGTTAATCATTGTGTGGATGAGTTGGTTGCATTTATTTTATGCCATATTTTTTTGACAAGAAATTAAATTGCGTTACTTCAGTTGTTTTTACATAAAGTATCAACAACTTGTATATTTTCTTAAAAATTGGGAGGTCGAGGAACCATTGGAAGAGGCTCTGAATGTGGACTGGTTCCCCGACCAAGTTCACAGACTACTAGTCAAAGATTTAGAGAGACGTAGTTTAAAAACCACTTCTTACGGAAGAGGAAGGGTGGGGGGATGTTGCACCGGCGGGAAAGTAATGGGTCGGCGGGAACAGAGACTGACCGACTTGGTTGTTGTACACGGAAGACTTGGAGAAGCAAAACACAGGCTGTACACGCGTCAAAGCTACGGGTGAGATGAAATGGTACCGAGTCCCTAGAACGTTCCTTTCGATTCCGGCGCGTTTAGCTCAATTCTCAAAACAGTAAAATTGACGAACAATTTGCTGTCACAGACATTTCTGGCGAGAGTGTGGAAATGGGGGCACGTTGGGCTCTTGGCGACGCTCCACATTGGAATAAGCACCATTGACGTCGGCGCCATTTTTCTTGGAATTTACTGGAACTTTCAGTGTTGTTTGTTTGGTGGCTAACATTTTAGTGGAATTTTTATTCTCCTCTAAAGTCTTATTTTATTTATAATCGGCATATTTGAGTCATTATTTTTCCTTCGTTTGTTTCTGCTGTAAAATGTGTGATGCCGTGTTCTGTTATCGTTTTCTTATGCCGTTGGGAGACCCAATGGATTTAAGGCAGAAGGGGGCGGTTCCCGAGAGAGTGAGGTTCTCAAATGGGGAGAACTTTAAATTCGACAGATGGCAGCACCGCCTCCAAAATCGAAGCATATATCCGAAGGGCGGTTCTGGAACTTTGCACCCGTGGCAACTGCTAGTGGGACATTTGGATCCTCGGATTTAACGAGCTTATTATCCGCAACTCTGTGGGCTTTTGGCGGAACCCGGAACCCTCAGAGTCCAGCACCCTATCCACTAGGCTAGCCTCGCCCATACCATGTTGTAACTTTGCATTTTACTGGGCGTTTTCCCCCCCACTGGAGTAATATGCTAGGAATTCTCTTTGTTTTGTTTTGATTTTAATTGTTCTCCAGTTGAGTACGTAAAACTGCCTATTCGGTTGTACCTTGTCCTAGAAACTGGGCCTTACGTTGTCCAAAAGCATCATTTCAACCAAAAAAAAAAAAAAAAAACACAGGAAAAAAAAAAAGAAAGAAAGAGACATTTTTCTAAAAAGACCATTTTAAGGTGAAAATAAAAATGTTATTTCCATATAAGCAGTTATTATGATACTTATTGCAAATAATTTATTGAAAAATAGTGTCCAAAAGCTCCAGTTAAAAAAAAGAAAAAAAACTATATATATAGACAAAACTTCTTAACTTACATACAGGGTTGGGAAATTCTAGGTTTACCATACCGATGTAAAATGTCGCCAAAGTAAGCTCTTTTCGAATAGCAATGCATTCGTTATATCGCCAAAGTGCCCCCTACTCGACACTCGAGCCAAATTTCTTACGCCTACGGTCAACTCCTTCTGATCCACAAAGTCTGAAATCCGTAATGCTCCACGATTCTCCAGATAACTTTGTATAAAATCGTAAGATGAGTTTTGTAAAAAGGAGTTCTTCTCCGTGTTTTTATTAATTTTTCACTACAATTTTTAGAGCGATGACGTCAAATGACTTCAAATTTTGAATTGATATTAAGTATGGACGAAACATGTTCCGTAATCACCCATTCTCGAGCATTACGGGTTAGAGGGTCATTGAGTGTATTTGGTGATGGCCGCACTGGATGCTATGCCACTGAAGGAGTGTGCGATGTCCAGTGCGGCCACGATTTGATGCACATTTTCCGAAACGAAAGGGATGGAAGAAGCTAAAAACATGATTTCAAACATCGAGTAAATGCAAGTTTCGACTTTGGTAATAATAGGTAATTATGTACAAACATTGCATACTAGTGGAGCACCGCTTATACGTCTTTTATTGCTGCAGCAATGCCACTTATGTTACATTTTAATTTAGCTTATTACTTCGATTTCGTTTCAAGCAAACGATAATTAATTTGGGGAAAGAATCACCTCCTATTGAAATACAGTAAAAAACCAAGCCGGGATTTAAAAATGTCTGAAAACGATCAAATCAAACAGTATGGTCTTAAAAACGTTTCATTTTCATTTGGTGTTTTTCCATTGATTGTAAAAGAATAAGAGAAATACGAATAATAAATTAACAATTAAATGTAAAGTACAAAAAAAAAAAAATAAAAGATTGAAATATTGAAATTACAAATACAGTTATGTGCAGCAAGTAGAATTCATCCCTTCATTTATTAATGAAACATTAAAATTATCTTCTTTGCTATTGACAATAAGCGCGTATTGTTCTGATTAAGTTTTCCAAAATATCCGAAAAGGTTCTCATACAAGTTGGCTTTATTTATTTATTTATTATTTTTTTTTTTGGCTATTTATATAAATTTTCACGTGGCAACACTCTTTAAATGCGTCATGTCGTGGGTGCTTTTGACAGCGTGCATTTTCATACTTTTTTTAATGTCATTTGTATAGCTTCGTTCCTTCAAAAACAGACATAAACTGTACTCCACTGTATTTCATAACTAAATATTTATGTCCAATGCTCATTACAATGATAATAAATTCTTACCTTTGGTTGAAACAAACAAAACAAAAATAAGCACTCTTTTATGAAACACGTCAAAAATAAAGATCTCTTTTCCACCCTTGGCCTTTTTTGTGGGAGTACAACTGCTGAAATAGTGGGATTTTATTCCTGCCGATGATCTACTTAACCCGAAATTGCTCGCGCAGGGTATCTCATGCCCGAGGAGGTTTTTTTAGCATTTTCGAGTTCATTTTTTTTTTTTTCGAAAAGGTTGAAAATGCACAAATAAGAGAAAAGCGTATAATTATGAAATACTTTCTTAAAAGACTTGTCTTCAATTTCTACATTTTTTTTGCAAATGCATGCCATTTTGTCCATGCAAATGTTTTTGTCTCATTTTTCACACACAAATTTGGTTTTTGTCTTTTATATTGGGGTTTTCAGTAGTTTTTGTACGTTGACTTTGCTTTTTTAGCAGGAGATGCAATCTCTTCACTAGATCCTAGTTTCAATTTTAAGTCTCTTGGAAGCATCGCGTATGCTTCAGTTCAGAACTGTAGCAGAAATACTCGCGCAGGGTATGATACACCCGTAGAAGTCAATTCCAAATAAACTAATTTTAGAATGTCCCCACCGTTTCTACCCCTTCAAGGTTATGACCTTTGGGTCAGCTACTCAAGGAATCGTCCACTTCCAAAAAAAGGTGGGGAGAAATTTGAATGAAAGCAAAGAGGTGGGTATGTCATACCCTGCGCGAGCAATCGCGAGTTAAAAACATTCCAGCCCAAAAAGAAACCTCAAACACTTCTTTTGAAAATACCCTCGGTCTTTACTTGTGCAATGACATAGTCTACCAAAAAATAACGTATCATTACAAACCGCGCATCTAGCATGGAAGATTAGTCAACACAATAATTAGGAATGCACCGAATACCCTATTTTGCCAAATGCTGAATGTTCGGTTTAAATTCTAACCGAATTTTCGGCGAATATTGAATATTCTGCAAAAACAAATTACCTGTAATATGTATTTTTATTTTCTCCCATTTTGAAACCAAAAAAAAAAAAAAAAATTTTTTTTCAATTTTGTCTCGTAAAATGATTTTATCTGGTTTTAGCTACCTATTTTGTTTAACAATAGCGGTTAATCGACTTAACATGTTTATGAACTCTTAATATTATTCATTTATTTAAATTTATTTATTGATTTAATTTTAATTTATTTTATTATATTCTATTTCTATTTTATTTTATTTATTTATTTTGTGTGTGTGTGTGTGTGCGAGTGTGTCATTGGCAGCACAAAACTTTTCTTATAAAATAATAAGGATACTAATAATTAAATATGAATAAATAAATATAAATATTTTAAAAAAAAAAATTTAAAAACAGATCTAAAAAAATAAAATATTAAAAAAGGGAAAAAAAGTTGAGAAAAATGGGGGCGGGGGGATTTGCGCCATTGAACTTGGGGGGGGGGCACCCCTGTCTTACGTTAAAATTACTTTGAATGAGAGAATTTTAATAATTAACCATTCGAGTTATTTTGTACCATGGTACTATACTACAGCTTTCATTTATTGCGTGGATAAGAATTCGTTTGTTTACTGATTCTCGAATATTTAGATACGTTTACTATTCTGTTGCCGAATAGTAAATCAAAATATACTACGAGACCTAACCTCATTTTATTAATGTGTATCCGACAAAATGGTTTCAAACAGTTAAAATATTTATAAAAAAATACGAGCTTCAATAAATCATTTTGATCTGCATGTGAAACGATTTCCAGGTATTTGGAATAACATCGTTCATTTCTTGGTCGTCAATTCCGTTTCAATTAAGTGCTATAAAACACTTTACTGCTGGTGTTTATGAACTCAATTCATAACTTTGGCAGGAGTGTTCACGGGGGGGGGGGGGGGAGATGGTCAATTGTAGTCTTTGCCTATGGTCAAAAACGGAAAATTTCTGAGTTTCCGGAGGGGGGGGGGTTAAACCCAAATACCACTGGGATATGCATATGCTAGTGTGTGTGTGTGGGGGGGAGCACGTCTGACGGAAGAGGAAGAAAATTTTCAAAAACCTTTTATTTATTATTAACTTACAATCATTATATTTGTTGTTATTATTTTTTTACCTTCAAAAATTGGCGTTTTGTCCAAACTTTAAAGAATGGTTTTTATTTTATTTTTCAAAGAAAAAACGGATGCAAAAGTGGTCGAAATGAGATGTAGAGTTAGGATAGTGAAAGTTAGAAGCAAAAAGAAAGAATTATTGAAAAAATACTAAATCTAACTTTTTATATGGTTATTTGTTATTATTCCCTATGTCCACCCTCCCACTTTTATTTAGGAAAATATCAAACGCAAAATAACAATTGGAACACAAAGAATTTGACATTAATACCACCAAAGTTCACCGAGATATTCAAGCTCAAAATTCTAAGGAACCATACTGGGCGGTCATTCCAAGCTCGTCAGCTTGCGAGATCGAGATTCTCGCTCACGTGATCGGTTGTGACGAAGAAATGTCGCAAAGTAGTATTCTAATCTACTCGAACCTTGATGCAAGCTAAGTTCGAGTAGATTAGAATACTAGTTTGTGGCATTTCTACATCACAGCTAATCACGTGAGCGAGAATCTCGATCTCGCAAGCTGACGAGCTTGGAATGACCGCCCTGGAAGCGAGACGGGAATATATCACCCTACACCGTTGACAGTAATGATCGATTCAAAAAAAAAGTATACTATAATTATACATTTCATTGCTATTGATTAAAAGGGCATTTTATTCTATGGTGCGTACAAAAAAATTTAAAAGCTCCTGCAGTTTGAGGGAAATAAAATCAACTTGATTAAGCTCAAAGCCGCCATAAGCCCCTGCAAACCACGATTGCAAAGTGGTATGAGTCACAAAATGCCGCATCTCGGTGATTATAGCTCGTACTGATGTCTTTTTATTTTTGTGATCGATTGTGCTTCTTGATGCTTGTGATTTCCCTAACTATGAATGGTGGGGACTTGGGTGCCCTACTATTAAAATATTTTATAATTAAATTATACATATATATATTTTATTACATTCTTTTTTCCCCTTCAAACTTGCAACATCTTAATTCTGCATCTGATTTAGCCCGTTTTTACGAACACAAGTATGTTCTTAGGACTAACGGTTGCGAAAATAGAGGTTTGCAGGTTAGACGGGGACGCGCTGCATAGGCTCATAGATCGACTATTTTAGCTAGGCCTATAGAAATGAGACCCGAGTACTCAATTTGTTTAAAACTTGTCGGTTTTGGATAAGATTAAAACATTATTCTCCGACAAACATAGTATCGTCGAGGCTAGGCAAATATATTTGTTGTTTGCAAAGATGGAAACTTAAGTCTCTCGCTTACACTGAGAGAGTTGATGGACAACGAGCGCTAGATCGTTCACGCCTATGAGTGCTGTGCTCGATGTGCAATGTTTTTAATAATTCCGAAATTAGTAAGGATTAAATGACTCCGATTTCAGCAGTTGTACCTTGCTCCTCAAGAGGTGGAAAACAGAATTTTTTAACACGTCGCAACACAACTTCCAACACTGGTTTGAACATTACGCAGCTAATCCAACGTTCTGTGGATGAACACACCGAAACACACACTTTTCCGTTCGCAGTGGGATGGTGCTTTCACACACTAACACAATCGGTGACACCACTCGGATTGAGCTAAACACCACGGAATCTGTTGTAAGGAGCGCAAGCGTTTCTCCCTCGTGTCAGACGTTCAGAGAATAGTATATGACTCCGTCTTCCTTGCGGGGCGAGGGCCCCCCGCAGGAGTCGGGCCCCGCGGGGTGGTGGTACAGGGAGTCCGAGGACACCTTGGGGGAGGAGCTGGCCCCCTCGGGCGCGCCCCTCTCGTCCCGGAGGGGGGCCCAGGGGCTCGGGCCCCACACGCTCTCGGCGTACGAGTGGTAGCGCGGGTCCTGGGGCGGCCGCCGGTGCGCGTAGGGGAGCGTGGCGTTGGGCGCCAGCGCCACGGACGCCCTCTGGTGGGGCGGGGCGTAGGCGCCGCCCCAGCCCGGGCCCCCGTACACGGAGCGCCTCTGGTCCTCGAAGGGGGGCTCCATCCGGGGGTCGGGCGGGGGCCGGGGCGCCCCCACCTGCACGCCCCGCACCGAGGGGCGGCGCGCGAAGCCGAAGGTGGGGTCGTCGTCCTCCTCGGCCACGCTGTAGCGCTTCCGGATGCGCTCGGTGCGGCAAGAGTCCTGGCGCGCGAACTGCTCCAGCTCGTCCCGCCCGGGCGCCGTCACGTCGGGCGGCGGGGCGCAGGCGCCGTTCGGGGCGCAGCGCACGTAGTCGGCCTGCACGTGGGCGGCGGGGGGCCGGGGCTGCGCGTCGCCGCCCCGGCCCGCGCTGATCCGCTGGATCACCCTCCAGTCTCTGAAGTTCCTGGGCACCGTCATCGTCCGCTGCTGCTGCTGCTCGGGCCAGGGCGCCGGGCGGGAGGGCGGGGCGCGGTGCGGCAGCGTGTGCTGCGCGGGCGGGAAGCCCGTCCTCTGGCGCGGCAGGGAGGGGTGGTGCGCCGCCGGGAAGTAGTACTGCGGCGGGGCGTGCGTCGGGTAGAAGGGCCGGAAGTCGTCCTCGGAGGAGGGCAGGGACCCGTTGAGGCCCCCCGCCGACAGGATCACGTCCGGGGGCTGGAAGGGGCCCGGCGGGGGGTCCCCGGCCTCGTCCACGGTCGTCAGCCACTTGAGCTTCTCCACCAGCGACTCCTGCGAGAGGAGGGGCGACTTGGGGCGGGGCGCCCGCCGCTTGGCCTCGACGCCCCTCAGCAGCGTGCACTGGAGCGCGTTCTTGCGGATGATGCGCCGGATCTTGGAGTTCCCGCGCGCCATGCCGCGGAAGCTCTCCTCGTCGTAGTCGTCGGCGTCCTCCTCGTCGTACCCGATGTCGTCGAGCCGGATCTCCTCCTCCACCTCCCCGCTCCGCGAGTCCGACGAAGTCGAGTCGTCTGCGTCCTGGGGCGGATCCTGGGACGAGGCCACCGACTGCTCGCCCGAGCTCTGCCGGCTCAGGCTCTCCTCCTCGCCGGCGCCCCTGGCGGCGGCCGGGGCGCGCTGCTCCTTCTGAGGTCCCGGCTGCTCCTCCTCGGCGAAGACCTCGTCCGGCCTCTCCGCCGTCCGGCCCGCCTCCGGGTCGTCTGCGGGGACGTCCGGCCCGGGCTCCTCGCCCAGCCGGACGATGATGGTGTCCTGCGACGAGATGCTGCAGTCGGAGTCGGCCTCCGACAGCGTCCGGGAGTGCGCCTCCTCCTCCTCCCCCTCCTCGGGGGGCTCCTCCGAGGGGGGCGTCTCGGCGGACGACAGCAGGTGGATGAGCTTCCGGAAGAAGGAGTCGTCCAGGGAGTTGGAACCCTTCGAGTTGGAGAACTCGTCCTCCAGGGCGTGGAACACGCTGTCCAGTTCGTCGTCGGCGGCGAACTCGCGCTCGGCCTCCAAGAACCTGCGCAAAACGCTCGAATGTAATCACTGCAAAACTTGGTTGGGGCAAACCTAACCCGACAGTGCCCTGGGCGGTCATTCCAAGCTCGTTAGCTTGCGAGATCGAGATTTTCGCTCGCGTGATCGGTTGTGATGAAGAGATATCGCAAAGTAGTATTCTAGTCTACTAGAACTTAGCTTGCGGATAGGTTCGAGTAGATTAGAATACTACTTTGCAACATTTCTACGTCCCAACCGATCACGTGAGCGAAAATCTCGATCTCGCAAGCTGACGAGCTTGGAATGACCGCCCTGATCGGGATCTGCGCAGCCTTCCCGCTTGCTGCTGGGTTAGGCTTACCCCAACTATCGACAACGTGAAAGAAGTAGAGATAGTGAATTTCACACGTGTGTACATAGGTAGTACATAGGTGGTGTATTTCACGTATTTTTGCTTTAGCCCTGGCTAATGGACGGTAATTTACTGAATATACCATGCCTCGCGTTCAATCTTCGAGTTGAACCGAACCATTGTTTCGGTCACTCGTCTGGTCGGTGCTAATTCTATATTAGCTACCAGTTTGTTTGGCACTCTTGGCTTCCTTAGGAGGTTTTCCATCTCCAGCTCAGTCACTTTCCTATGCCGGGCCGATGAGTGCTAATAAGCACGAAACTGCAGTCCTCGGCTGGAAATGACTGAGCTGGTGGTGTATTTCACGTATTTCTGCTTTAGCCCTGGCTAAAGGGCGGTAATTTACTGAATAGAGAGAGTGAAGCCTGGACCTCAAGTCACATGATAGATCTTTAAGTAAAGTGTTGGAAAAAATCTGTCTTCTTTCACTAGTTGCGCGAAAAACGTGTCAACCATTCGTCACCGTTGAATCACATGACTTGGGATCGGATCTTTACCCCAGCTTTTCCCTACCCAATGTTTGGCCTTGCTCCCATCAATTATTAATCCCTGCTCTGAGGTTGCGTGCAATGGAGTGACTTGTCACCACTTATTCGCAACTCCAGAGTTCGAATACGCTATTTTGCGGTGATTAACAATACTAAAGAAAAAGGTAAAGCATTCCATTTCACGTGTTTTCTTTGGGGTAATTCAAAGGCTTCAGACAGTTTGTGGTGTAATGTAATTTCAGAACAATAGAAAAGAAAGCTTCCCACAAACACGATGAAAAATGACTGTCATTCACTAAGCGTCAAAGCAAGTTATAAGTTACGGCATTTGTTTGTTTTACCTTTTCCATCCGCCATTAGACAGTGGCTGCAGTGGCCCCCCTATAGTTTATTGGAGTTGTGAATAGAACAGATGCTTGTAGAAAAATTCTTTTGAATTAGGCATTTGTTCTACTTTTGCCGCATATACAGTAGAAGACCGTTATAACGCACACCTTGGGACCAGAGCTTTTGCGTTATACAGGTTTTTTGCATTATATATCATTTCACGAATTTTGAAACCAATATTCAGAATGTATCTATATATTAGCACTTCAGAATGAGTTTTATCTGCAATGAGTATTAAAGCACCAATATTACAATGAGTCGTTCACAAATAAATATGTTTCACAATCATGTGAACTGTCCTGCACTTCTGCTAGCTGCATGGTTTGCATAACAGCTGCATTTTTCAAGAGCCATCTGATATTTTCTTTTTACTGTGAACACTAATTTTCATTTTAAAACTTTGAATTAAGATGGGAAGATGAAAAACTGTTTCAAAATTTAGTTTGCCTAACAATTTTTTATGTTTGCAAGACAAAACAGAGGGATTTTTTAAACTTCAAAACCTATTGTTTACTTCTGAAAAGTTGCGCGGTTTATAGAGAATTGCGTTATATAGGTCGGCGTTATGACGATCTTCTACTGTATTACAATGCAATACTTTAAACGCGTTGAAAACTAAACTTATAATTTCAGCTTACATGTGATCTGAAACAGGGAGAATCAAAGAGAGGCCAGTGGACTTTTTTGAGTAAAACAGGTAGAAGTTCAGATCCTGGATATTATTAAAATGGTTCTCCGAATCCCGCTGTTTAGCAGCCTCTACCAGGGCTGCGAGTACCATCTTGCAGCCCAAAAGCATATAAGAGCTTCTCCTACCTCTTGTACTAATCACCACCAAATTTTTAGTTTTAGCCCTTTGCTCCTAGGAGCTTCAATTCGTTTCTAATCAGTTTCAACTTTAAGCTGGGAGTTGTCTGCGCAAGCCGCGTGATTGTAAATGGACTCAATCGTTTCGTGGGGAAATTGAGCTGTTTACCGGATAGACAGGCAGAGTTCAGAAAATACAGAAGCACCGTGGAACAAGTTGCTGGAGACGCTCAGAAGATTAAAGACGATTGAGTGTGGAAAAAACAACTTCTCAGAAAACTTATTGACTCTGGTGTTTGTGGGAAAAATGTTGCGATGGACCAAAGCCTTTTTTTAAAGCAGCGCTTTATTAGACGTAAATATAGGACCAGGCTAAGGGTCGATTCCGACGAAAATTTGATCCGATTTACGGCCACTTCACAAAATTTCATGCTGCCTTAAAATGAGACCTTTCACAATAAATTTGTAATAGATAAACATGCTGTTTACGATGTGACAGGATTTTTGTTCACAAGAAAATGTCCAAGCAATAGCTCTCTCTTTTTTTTTAACAGAAAGAAGAGTTCACAATATATATATATATATATATATATATATATAAACAAAATGTGGACCTTAAAATAAAAACCTGGACCGACCCCTAAGCACACTGATGTCTCTGCACACAAACAGACAAGACATGGACTTCCCCAAGCTTCAGTTTTGTTTATCAAGATAAATGATATTGTTGACCGTGCAAATGATTCACATTCTAGAGTACAGCCTTCTATTTGCTGATGAAGCTGATCAAGACTGTAATGTCCTCCTGCGTACTCTTAATATAGCACTTGGTGCTCTTCTGAGTTGGTTAAAAGATAATGAAATGGTCGCAAACTCGAACAAAACAACTTTCCAGGTTTGTACCCAAAACTGTCAAATCTAAACAAATAGAATTGTTACAGGGTGGAAAAGGCATCAAAAGCCAGGGCTAAGGCAGAAATACGTGAAATACACCGCCAGCTCAGTCATTTCCAGCCGAGGACTGCAGTTTCGTGCTTATGAGCACTCATCAGCCCGGCATAGGAAAGTGACTGAGCTGGAGATGGAAAATCTCTTAAGGAAGCCAAGAGTGCCATACAAACTGGTAGCTAATATAGAATTAGCAGACCTAGTTGAGTGCTAATAAGCGCGAAACTGCAGTCCTCGGCTGGAAATGACTGAGCTGGCGGTGTATTTCACGGATAAATGACATGTCTACTGCTATTGACATTCCTACTAATAGACAACCACTACTTGCAACATCAGATTTTCACGGTCATTTAAATTAGACATAGGTTAGACTCAGTTCTGCGAGTTGTTGAAAAGACCTAAACTGAAACTGTTTTAAAAGTAGCCACGTTAACTGCTATTGACGAAAGACTTTCAGAACGAGATTGGTTGCATGTTGGCCCTGCTACTGGGGCTGATACTACTGATGGTGCAGGGGTGTACTCCAAGCACTCAGTACGGCCGTTGGTGCAATTTGTACAGATTGTAAGTGAGAAGTTGCAGCTGTGTGCGTGGCTTTGGTAGACGTTGCTAAAATCAATGTCGTGATTACATTGACTCACAGGCAAGGTTTGCCGATATATATCAGTCGATATATATCATGATACATATCCGATATTTATTTTGATAATATCATGATATTTTGATAATTTCGATATTTTTTTTTCAACTACGGTATCTTCAATATAAACATTACTTTATTCGTAGTAATATTGTTCATTTATTGTTAAAAATAACCAAAAATCTTTTTATGAGTATTAATACATCATTAATTCAGCAAGGTATTCTTTTTTATTTTATGTTCATTCAATAATTAGTAATGTTACAATTTTGATTCATATTAAAAGTGCCCAGTTAAAAAATATTACATGTTGGTCAGAAAAAAAGAAAATATGTCTAATGACTATACAGCGACGAATGCATATTTTTTATTTCTGAATCATATAACTGTGTAAAAGTAGCTAACAGAAGAAAAATGAGTAAAACAGCCAATGCTAAATGAACTCCGCTAGAATTGATAAAAATGTAAAATGAAATATCACTTATATAATTAAAAACTGAGCGTATCTATGTGTGTCCAAACTTCTCCCGAACGACAGTGAACTGACCATCGAACCATCAGGTATCGATGGATTCGTCATCTTCCCGTCTTCATGTTTGGCTATTTAACATAATCCTCCGATGATAATTAGCGGACATATCCGTTAAAAACTGTTAATTATGACACTTAGATTTCGACATAAAATCCCTAATTTTCGAAGGCTTTCCTCCATTCAAATGATTATTCAGTGCTTCATCTCAACTTTCTGTAGCAATGCTTTTATTAAAATTTGTAGTTGTAGCGTGAAGAAAATCGTTAAATGTGAAAGATCTGTTGCCATTTTTTTCTCGAATATAAACAAAAAAAATAATTGGTTTTTGTTTTGAGGCTTTTCCTGCAATCGGGGGTTTTAAAATGTTTACTTTTTGGTTATTTTCTCGCAATCTGACACAAAATTTCTTCTTCTTATTATTTTTTTTTTTGTTCAAGCCTGATTGTTGAACACGTGTCACTAGACATAACTATTATCTTCGAGGTGCACCGTGCAAAGCCGGGCGACGCAGCTAGTTAGATATAAATAATGAAAGAAACCTTAATTTTAAGTCTACCATATTGTAATAATAATAATGTAAGAAAATAAAGAGTGATTTGAGGATGTATTTACTATTTTGAAGACTTCAGTATTTGCTGATTGAAAACATCGGATATCAAAAGATCCGATATCAAAATATCCGATATATATCAAAATATCGGATATTTTCGAAAATATCATGATATTTTCGAACCCTGCTCACAGGCAACTATTAGGGCAATTTCTTTTAAAATTCGGCTGATCTAGAATGCCAGCTCTTGGTCGGTCAATAGATGGAGAGAGTGCATAATCACCCTCCAAAGGATATCAAGTGTTGTGGTGTCGCGGGTTACGAGTTTACTAAATCTGGATCGAATTTTCCGCAACCAGATCCTCCTGTTTGCTATCAAAGGAATCCTCGCGACTAGATTCAAGACCAGACAACACGGAATCGAAACCTAATCCCCCTTCCTTATTGGATGATCTTCTTATTCCAAGTGTCGGAATGTTGCAACTCGAAATTGTTGCAAATTTGAGGAGAACAACAGGACATGACTGTCTTAGGAAACATCTACTTGGAGTTGGACTGACATTGCTTGCTCAACTCATTCCGGCACGAGTTGTGATTACTTTAAGAGCCACTGTCTGTAAGAATCAGGCAGTTTACGGCTTTTGTGATTGTTGACATTTTTAATTTTTCTTATTTTTACATACGTTGTTCCTTATCATGAATGTAATGCTTGTGCAAAATATGAGCTTTGTCTGCCTTACCGTTTTTGGGAAATTAACTTTTTAAATTTAGGGGGCGTGGCACATTTTTGCGTGTTTTTCAAATTTGCAGATTTTAAAGTTCTTGTTGCTTTAAGCGGCCCTATAATGACATGGATTTTTAAATTCTATACTATTATATGGTCTTCTTACACACTATTACAGCTGTCAAATCGGTGTCACTACGAGGGCGACGGCCACAAACTCCGTTTAAAAATGACCGAAAATGAATTGTTGTACTACATTCAATGCCAATTTTCTCAAAGCGCCTTCATGATGACACCAACGTTTTTACATAAATTCCTAGCTACACTTGCATACATCAAAAATATGTAATAAAATTGGTGTCACTATAAGGGCGCCAGAAGATATTGGAACTTTTATGAGATAAATTTCACAAAAATGCAAATGTTTAAAATCTAACTACTACTCTCGCCCTCATAGCAGAGATCTGAAACTAATAAAGTTTGACAACCAACATGTTCGTCTAACATATGAAATAAAAAAATCAGTGTCACTCCTATTACTTTCGGAAATATAATCATTCGAAATTAGTATGTTATGGAGTTATTTAAAAAAAGATTTTTCTAATTCGAATGGCTTTTTACACGGTTTGTTTTAAACTTTAATATAAAATTACAGTAGTGACACCCAAAATAATATGTTTCTAATGCTTTTTATAAAAAAAAAACTTTATAAAAAGCATTAGAAACACAGTAAATCGATATAGGTACAGATGGACGTATTGTGTAATGTGCATTATAGGCTAAAATAGTCGTACTAATATTCATATTTTTTCAACCACACTAATTTTTTATCTGTTATTTATATTAAAAATGCAACTATTTATAACATAATGTCTTAAATAGTGACGAACATATTGTATTATATAGCGAGCACTCAGAATCTGAAACATAATTTCAGGATGACGTAGACTAAAACAAAGAAAACATAAAAAATCAAATCATCCAGTTTCAGAAAGACGGTCATCTCTTATTGATATCTGGTAATTTTGTCGCACTGCCTGATCCTTACAGACAATGGCTCTTAACCCCCGTTCATGACTACATATTACAGTAGTACTTGAAAATACTGCTAGTGATTTTATAATTGTTTTTATTTTTTGGTACTTTTACGTTAAAGTTATGTCACTTGGATTGGCGACTTGTTTACTTTTTGCCTTAGTGACAGTAGCAAAACTGCTTAAAGCGATTGGCGATATTCACAATTGTACGGCAACCCCTGGAATTAACGTTATTAAATGTGGCCAACTACGAAATTTTCAGTTTGCAATAGCGATAAATGAATTAATATCGCCAACATTAAACATCGCGCCAAGTGAGGAACCTTTAACGAAAAAGTACCTGAATGCTATTTCATGTTGCCCGACAAAGATTGTTGGCAGCTGTGCCCGAGTCTGGCGTAGGTAAAAAACAAAAACACGAGTTCTACAGACCTCTCGAACAGCTGGTCGCTCTCCTGCGTGGTAGTGGTGGTGGTGGCGGTTGTATCCTTCGCCGGTTCGGGGGTCATCTCCAGCGGTGGTTCGCCGCTGGCGGTGGTCTCGGATGCTTCCGGTTCCGGGGGCGGCTCGTCCCGTGCCTGGGGCGGCTCCTCCTCGCTGTCCCTGTACTCCGCGGGCGGCTCGAAGGGCGGCACGTCCCTGTACTCGTCGGGTGGCTCGAACGTGCAGAAGACCTCCGGGGCCTCGGGCCCCGTGGTGAGCGCCAGCGTCTGGGGGCCCCCGTGCTCATCCGCGTAGAGCACGACGGCCTCGTCGAAAGAGACGCGGCCCCGGGGCCGCCGGGCGGCACCCTTCCTGACGAGCGCGGGGCGCAGCATCGTGCTCAGGGGGTCCCCTCCGGAGGGGCCCCCTTCCTCCTTCGTCGCTTGGGAGGGGGTCTCGGCCGCATCGTCCTCGTCGATGAACTGGAAGTGCTCGCAGTCGAACGGGCCACGCCCGGACCCGGCGATCGATGGATCCTGCGCACTGCGCCCCGGATCGACCGGGGAGCAGCCCCCGCCGCCCCCGCCCCCCTCGGAGGAGGAAGTGAACGCGTAGAGCGCGCACGCCACTTCCGGTTCGATCTTCATCCTTCCTCCCCGGGCAGCAGACGATCTCAAGGCTCGGACATCGCGGACCGACGATCTCCGCACTCCATGGAAACGCTCGCAGACGGTATTTTATTCGTTCGATGCTCCGGATTCTGATTATTCCGTTCCACAATCCATTGACTCCTCTTCAGTTAGGTTGCAACGAAGGTCATTAATTTTCAAGTTCCGTCCGTCTTATTCCGTTCCAAAGAAGTTCTCTCTTCAAATAGAACGTCTTAGATTCGCAATTCGTTTTGTACGTTCGACACTGCGTTTCCTACGCAACGTTTGCTCAATGATGGTCTTTTGGTCGTTATTCCGCGAGTCGTCAACGACTTTGAACGAGAGGAAACAAATTTTCGGCGAAAAAAAATCTAGTTGCTCTCCTAATATCTCTTGTTTCTGAATGAACTATTTTAGATCCCTCTACGGGTAAGGTTTTATCGGTTTGGGCGTTCAGTACATCGTTTTCTGCACAGTTTTTTTTTTTTTTTTTTCAAATACCAAGGACGTTTAGTCCATCGTTTTCTGCACAGTTTTTTTTTTTTTTTTTCAAATACCAAGGACGTTCAGTACATCGTTTTCTGCACAGTTTTTTGTTTTTTCAAATACCAATCTCGTTTGTCGTTATTTCTGCTTTCGTAAATGATCTCGAACGATTAAACGATGTGTCCTCCGTAAAAATCTACCGCTTTCTTAATGTCTCTTTAAAAAAAACACACACAAAAAGTCTTAAAAGAGAATATTCGTCGAACCGATTCGTCCGATCGGTGAAGAGTGAGCGAAAGGTTTGGACTCTAATCCCTATTTCCGCGGCTGTTGCGTTCCGAAACAAAGCCCGATGCGCTAGGGTGCCTCGTTACAAAAACGGGCGGAAGTGGAGTTTCCGGAATCGCCCTCGGATCGGATTGTTTCCGAGATGACGTCAGAGTGGCTCCCGTTCAAAACACTTTGACCCTCTCCACGGGGTACGTTCTTTTTTTTTCCTCGAAAACCCTTTATAAATACTTTCCGCAAGGAAATCAAGTTCACTGAATGAAATGTTTCACGGACAGTTTTGACCTGAAGCCTTTTTTTTTCGTTCGCTTTCAAACTCTTTCGGGATAAAAATCAACACTCCTGGATTTTTTTTTTTTTTTTTTTTGTCCTTATGAATGTCCTGATGTTTTAAGCTCTTAGAAATTCCGAGTTTCAAAACTAAATTATTGTATGAAATAAAATATAAAAAGAGCTTTTGAGACGTCCTTCATTTAGGATTTTTTTTTGTCCTTATGAATGTCCTGATGTTTTAAGCTCTTAGAAATTCCGAGTTTCAAAACTAAATTATTGTATGTAATAAAATATAAAAAGAGCTTTTGAGACGTCCTTCATTTAGGATTTTTTTTTTTTGTCCTTATGAATGTCCTGATGTTTTAAGCTCTTAGAAATTCCGAGTTTCAAAACTAAATTATTGTATGAAATAAAATATAAAAAGAGCTTTTGAGACGTCCTTCATTTAGGATTTTTTTTTGTCCTTATGAATGTCCTGATGTTTTAAGCTCTTAGAAATTCCGAGTTTCAAAACTAAATTATTGTATGTAATAAAATATAAAAAGAGCTTTTGAGACGTCCTTCATTTAGGATTTTTTTTTGTCCTTATGAATGTCCTGATGTTTTAAGCTCTTAGAAATTCCGAGTTTCAAAACTAAATTATTGTATGTAATAAAATATAAAAAGAGCTTTTGAGACGTCCTTCATTTAGGATTTTTTTTTTGTCCTTATGAATGTCCTGATGTTTTAAGCTCTTAGAAATTCCGAGTTTCAAAACTAAATTATTGTATGTAATAAAATATAAATAGAGCTTTTGAGACGTCCTTCATTTAGGTTTTTTTTTTTTGTCCTTATGAATGTCCTGATGTTTTAAGCTCTTAGAAATTCCGAGTTTCAAAACTAAATTATTGTATGTAATAAAATATGAAAAGAGCTTGCGAAACGTCCTTCATTTAGTACAGTTCGTTGTGTTCTGATCGTAAACTATCCCTTACTGTTCAAATGGATTTAGTGTAGCTGAACATACGTTTCATATATCTTTGAAAATATATTTTTTGAACATAATATACTTGCACAATAGTTCCGCAATTGGTATTTTTGCGTCATTCTTTCGGTCGTTTTGGACTAGAGTCTCAACTACTTCGAGCACACAACATGAAACAGTTCCATATGATTGAGGATTCATCTGGAATGGAGCGAAGAAGGAAGTTCCGTGTTTCCTTCGGAGACAGACCCTCTCCAGATGTTCCTCTCCATCCGGGACTGTTGCTTGCCTCTCGTTGCTAGGAGACGGTTGCCATGGAAGACACACGAAGAACGGGAACTGAAAATAAATAAATAAATGAGATTTGTGTTCGTGTGCTTTGGCGATTTAGAAATTTGGAGCCAGTAGTTATAGAAACGATCTCTCGAAGCTGAGATCAAGTCACAAAAATAAAAATAATAAGATAGTTTGAAAAATAAAGCGGAAAAAAAAAAGAAACGCACACACATATACATCTCGAGTATTTTTCAGTGCTAAAGTTAAGACCGACTGAAAAGAAAACCTCGGCGCCAAGGGCGCCCATATAGGGGGCCAAGGGAGGGCTCGAGCCCCCCCCCCCTTGAAATTAGAACTTCCTTGCTTTTAGTACTTTTTCTTTGCGAAAATGTAAAAATATTTCTTCCCCAGTCACTAATGAATAAGTTATTAAAAATTTTGTCAAAGTTTAATGACTCTAATCTGTTCTGAAATTGGTTTTCATGGGGAAAATATCATGCTAAACCATGGTTAAAATATCTGACCCCCCCCCCCCTTACAATTTTGCATATGGGCGCCCATTGGCGACTCGTTGTTTTCAGACAAGAATCTTTCAGAAACCAGGCTACTATGAATTTGCTTATAAACTGTGAGAAATAACTTGTCTGGTGCTTAAAATGTTTTCTTCTGCCTCCTAAGAATTCATGGTTTTCACTTCCGTATAAAGAAACACACGCACATAGTACTGGATTTAGAATCCCCCCATTCCGAACTTTTCGTATTTTTCAGTTCATACCGTATATATGTTTTTTTTTTTTTTTTTTTTTTGTCCACTTACAGCGTGTCATTTAGTGAACCGATTTTGATGATTCTTTTTTTAATGGATAGGGAATGGCTCAACTTAGGTCCTATTACTTTGTTTGACCATATTTGTTCCGTAGAAAAAAAGTTGTGGTGAAAAAAAACAGTAAATTTCATGCAATTTCCCTATTAAATGATTAAATACAAAACCCATTGTTACAAAAGTTTGGTGCCATACAAAAGTAATATTAATAGTAATTGTAGTGATAAATTTGAATGAAGGCTTCTCTGAAGAAGCATCAAGTTTCTTCAGTGTCATTGCTCTAATAGTGGGGGGGGGAGGGGGTAAACCAAATCTGGAAGCGAGATAATGCAGTGATTAGGATCTGCTTAGCCTTCACAATGCTACCAAGTTAGGTTTGCCTCAACTATAGTAATATTTTTATCGTTATCATCTATGCCAATAACAGATGATCTGGGCTAAGTAAAGAGATACCATAGACTAATAATATGAGTCTCTTATTATTAGTCTATGGGAGATACAGGATTGCATCACAAGCAACTTGTATGCTGTGAAATGTAAATTAGTTGGGAAAACGTAATATTTAAATGGTTATAATGAAATTAACACACAAATGAATTCCAGAGAGGAACAAAGATAAATTTTTAGTGCCAATTGCTAGATTTTTTTTTTTGAATGGAGCATTTTTATGAAAAAAATAAGGTGAAGTTTCGTGATGGTAACTTCTTACTATTTCTGAAATACAATTACACTAAAAGAATGAAGTTAAAAAATTAAAATAAATAAATAAATAAATAGAACCGGCTTCAAAATTGCTCTGAAAAGTGAAAAATAATTTTATTCTTCAAACACCATCGATAATACTTCTAAACATAGTTTTTGAAGTTGGCACAAAAACGATAGATAAGATCATTCACAGCCATAACTCAACTACAACTATAAATTTAGCCAGGCCCAGTTACTTCACCACCACATACATTATGCATTGATGACAGCATATGTGAGTAACGATATAAATGTTTTGTTCCTAACTTTGGATGATTTTCTGAAAAAAAAATATGAACGAAGCATGGTTACACTGGATTTTACTTTTTGTGTTTGCGCCCACTTCAAAATTTATGTTTAAAAGTATTATCGATGGTGTTTAAAGAATAAAATTAGTCTTCACTTCTCAGAGCAATTTTTAAGTCGGTTCTATTTTGTTTTTTCAAAGCTTTTCAATCATTCACGATTTTACAAACAAATTCCCGAGACATTTTTCAGAAGCTTTTTGTCTCTGAAACACATTTGCAATGTTAAAAATAGCGGACACTTTAACAGGAATGTTTTGTTTTGTTTTTTTAGCACTATGGCTAATCTCAAAAAAATATTTGTAACTTAAAAAGAAACGAACTTTTGTTAAACGAAAAAAAGTTGAAGAAGTCATTAAATTTGATTCGATAAAAAATGCACCCAAATAAGTAGAATAAGAACATCGGTGAAACAAAGAACCATGATCGTAGCTGACAGTGCCCAACATGCACCACACTATTAAAACTACAGGTTGCATTCGGCACCTTTCAGGGGTGAAACACTTGCTCACCAGCAGCACCCAATACGGAGCCGAAATGGCACCTCTAACTAGGATGAAAAACAGGCACCTTTTAAAAAATAGGCAGCCGGAGTGAAAAGAATGAACCTTCGGAGAGAGAAATGGCACCCTTACTTTTTTTTACTTCCTTTTACAAAAAAGGAAGTATTGTATTCGCGAAAAAATTTTCACTCAAAAATCGCCCTTAATTTCCATTTTGCTCACCCCCAAATGAATGTTGAGTTTTTTTTTCGATTCGACCACATGCGGAAAAGTGCCTAAGAATGTATAGACACGCGAAATATCCATTTTGACCATCACCGAGGTAATTACAACGACTTTTCTCGTGACGTCTGTATGTATGTGCGTATGTGCGTATGTATCTCGCATAACTCAAAAATGGTATGTCCTAGAAAGTTGAAATTTGGTACATAGACTCGTAGTGGGGTCTAGTTGTGCACCTCCCCTTTTGGTTGCTTTCGGATGTTCCTAAGGGGGTCTTTTGCACCTTTTTGGGGGGAAATCATTGTTAATTTCGATGTAAACTCAAGTGGCGTTATAATTTGTCGGACACTTGGCGATATATCGCCAGTCTTTTGGTCGCCAAGTTTTGTCGCCAACTTGGCGACAAATTTGGGGAATTTTTTTATCTGGTTTTAATTTGGCCATCGTTTTTAATATTTAGAGATTAAACTATTGAATCACATTAAAATTGCCAATAATGGGAAAATGACATTAAAATGGAGTAAAAGGAAGTCATGTGAGGCACACATCAGCTCGTTTTTAAATAGTTTTGTTTTGATTCATGATATTCTACGCTTTGGACATTTTTCACATTGTATGAATTCAGTACTGGAAATGATTAAAACTTGTAATTACAGCATTTGATCATATTTCAGAGTTTTCAACATAGTTAAGAAGTGCCCATTGCTTTAATTCATCTGATCGCTCTCTTCATCAGTGTTTCTCAACCTCTTTTGGCCCACGGGTCGGTAAAAGCAAATGAAAAACATTGCGGACCTGTGAAGTTTTTATCCTTTTCTTAAAAATAAAAAAAATAAATAATTATAATAACACTCGGGCCGTTAAAAACTTGTGAAAAAATTCTGCGTACTGATGAGTTTTTTTTTTTACTAAGTAATATTAAAAATGAATAAAACAATAAATATCTACCCACTTTACTTGGTATCAAAGAGTTGTCACAAATATATTTAAAGTTAAAGACGAGTAATTATCTCAATAATCGTAGTTAAGTTAATGATCATTTGTGAGAAATAACCGCACCGAAAGTAAAGTGTAGAGGTACTTATGAATTATGTACATGAAGAGTCAAAAATATTCTGGGATATTAAAGTTACGGAAAAACAAATTCGTTTCTCAAACTGAAACTAAACAACTAACAGTACTACGCTACCCTAACGGACTAACGGTAACTGAAAAGCAGTAACCGTACTTTTAACTATATTTGAAAGCTCTAAAAACTACAAAGTGATCAAAAGCTGTACTTACTTGTTATTTTAAAGAATTATCCTAGAAAAGTTGAGATTTAATCCAATAGTGTACTTCATTCAATGTGAAAGACACAGAAGGCCACGCATAGATGCAACGTATCATTCGACCGCCATATTGAAGTGGTTGAATGGTGAATGTATGCCGGAAGCGCATGCGCCAGCAAGTCATTTTGCGATTGCTTGCTCTTTTGGCACCCCTGTCTGCGATTACCTGCTGTTTTCGCACCCCTGCTCTATTTCCTGGCCAGTATGGCACCCTTGGGCACCATGCCTTCACCTTAGGGGGAATATATTCACTCGTCTGGAACCCCTGGTTATAACAGTGCACGTGCTGAAAAAACACTTAGTTTGGCGATAATGAGGGTATCGCTGATTTCGCGAGTTGAAATTTCACGAATTTTATATGAACATAACCGGAAGTTATGACACTCAAATATTTCGCGAGTTATAATTTCACGAATCGTACATGAACAGAACCGGAAGTTATATGACACTCAAGTATTTCGCGGTGCTTAAATTTTGGCGATTACCACGGGCCCGCGAAACTAAGTGCTTTTACGGTATGTAATGTCTTAATCTGTACACACGAGAGACAGACACAGACGATCGGAGAAAGAGGCATGTGGGAGGGGTTGAGAAAATCCTCGCTCGACCTCCCTCAAACGAAGCGTGTCTCGGGAACCCGTTATTAAGGTTCGAGAAATATTTGTCGACCCGAGAAGAGATCGTTTTCACGGTCGACTAAAGACCGCTTCGAATTCTTCGTGCGATATTGAAACCCGCCGGTGTAGTATCAGACGATTAGTGTTTGTTTTAAGTTCGTAGTTTAAATAAATTCCTTTCGATGTTTCATCGTTTCAGGACGGGCCACTCATTTCAGTGAGCTGTTTATTTACATCTGGATGGTGGTTTTCTCTTCTTAAATTTGTTCATTCCTCTGCACGTCGGAATTCGTAGCAGGAAGAGACGATGCTGTTCAGATTAGAGCATAGACTATTAATAAGAATAGACCGAGCTATGGCAACCCTTTTGCTGCTCATAAACCAAACCATGTGACTGGTGGATATCCTAGCAACAGCGGGCCTTGATCAACGCCCGCGAGAAATAAAATAAATAGAATGGATGGAATGATCTTTTATGGAATCCGATTTGTAAATTTGTTATTCTAAGTTGTAAATATTTTGTTAATATAGTGAGTTTTTCGTTTAGATAGTGTTGTGCATTTTCTTTAGTCAATTTCAGTAACTCTCTAAGCAATGAAAGATGCAAGCGCCCAAAAAGAATCGGCAAACGGAAAGATTTTTACCTACAATTTCAATTCAAGATACCGATTAGTACATTTTACGCCATTACGTTCACGCCAACGCTGACGTAGCAGTTCCGAATGAAATAAAAGTTACCGAAAACTGTGATCAAAAACTAATTACTGATGTTAAAATAATGCGTAACTAAAAGAAAAACAGTTCAATCTCTGCACCTGAAAAAAAAAATTATAATAAAAACACATGACGTCTTAAAATACATGTCGAGTGCCAAACTATAGATAATGTTTCCATCTAGCAACCATGCTGCCAAAGGTTTCGCCAAGCCTTCCACCCGTCACATGATGTATCCATGAACCCATTTTTTCATCGGCAAGTCTGGGAAAGCTCGGTCTACTCTTATTATTAGTCCATGGATTAGAGTTAAAACTAATAGGAAATAAAAGAGACTGGACATTCAAATGAAAACGAAACTCTTTCTGCCCTCGCGATTTCATTTGTATGGGCAGCAGGGATGATAATGGACTCACGTAAAAATTCCTGAAGACTGAAATTTTCGGAAGCTCGATTTCCCCCTCCCCCCAAAATAAATAAATAAATAAACTCTTCAAATATGCATGCAAAAATCATTGAAATCATTAAAAAATAAACACTTGATTATTTTTCAAAATACTTTTTGGGTTTAAAATTGTTGTCAACCCTAAAATTTTCGGAAACAGCAACCCAAAATTTTCGGAAGCTCGATTTCCCCCCTCCCCCTCCCCCTCAAAATAAATAAATAAATAAACTCTTCAAATGTATGCAAAAATCATTAAAAGCATTAAAAGTAAACATTTGATTTTTTTTCAAAATTTTTCAGTTTAAAATTGTTGTCAGTCTTAAAATTTGCAGAAACAGCAACCCAAAATTTTCGGAAATTTCGGATCACAAACACCCGATAGGCAGACACATAAGCAGACACCTACGAAAAAACCAAAATCTTAGAAAGCCAGGGAAATGTTTTAGGCTCCGGATAAATTACTTTTGAGAGTTTGTAGGAAAATTCAGTGCACCATGGCTTCTTGTTCTGAAATAACTAGTCGCCAAGGTGTTTGTTTAGTTGCCTGGGCGACCTGGCATCCGGGATTTTTCCAACTCTGGACATCACTCTTGCAGACATGTGCATGCATACATGTGTACTAAAGGCTTGACGTCGCTGAAAAAACATCAAAGTTCAAAATGAAAATATCGATAGTATCGATACATCGACCCAAAAAAACATCGATGTTCAGAAAAAATCGAACTTATGTATATTCCAGCACATTAAACTCTAAAAAATATTTTAATGCTAGAACTAAGTTAACAGTAATCAACTATTAACTAGGACAATTTTGAACTATCAACGAAAAATAAAAAATAATAATGCTAGAAAATTATTAACATTCAAATTAAGGGATAAATAACTTAAAACATCTAAAATACAAACAATAGTTGAAAAAAAAAGTCAATTCCTACTCTAAATTACCTTTAATATACAACGATTTGATGTTTATCAACGACATTAATTTATTTCTACAAAAAAATTAAATTTAATAAATGAATTAATATTTGAAAAATCTACTAAAATCAAGTGTCATCCACTACAAGTTTAAAATAAACGAGCTGATGTGTGCATCACATGACTTCCTTTTACTCCAATTTAATGTCATTTTCTCATTATTGGCAGTTTTAATGTGATTCAATAGTTTACTCTCTAAATATCACCAACAGTGGCCAAATTGAAACCAGATTATAAAAAAAAAAAAAATAAAGAAATAAAAATTAAAAAAAAAAAACCGCCAAATGTGTCGCCAAGTTGGCGGCAAAACTTGGCGACCAAAAGGCTGGCGATATATCGCCAAGTGTCCGCCAAATTGTAACACCACTTGAGTTTACATCGAAATTAACAATGATTTCCCCCCAAAAAGGGGCAAAAGACCTCTTTGGAGCATCCGAATGCTCCAACTAAAAAGGGAGGTGCACAACTAAACCTCACTAGGAGCCTAAGTACCAAATTTCAGCTTTCTAGGACATTCCGTTCTTGAGTGATGCGACATACATACACACATACGCACATACATACGTGCATACAGACGTCACGAGAAAACTCGTTGTCATTAACTCGGGGATCTTCAAAATGGATATTTCGCATGTCTGTACGTTCCTAGGCACCTATCCACGTGTGGTCGGGTCGAAAGATAAACTCAACATTCATTCGGGGATGAGAAAAATGGAAATGAAGGCCGATTTTTGAGTGGAATTTTTTTTCGCGAATACAATACTTCCTTTTTTGTAAAAGGAACTAAAAAGAAAACACCTCGCCTTACTTCTCCCCCTTTTACTATTGATACATATGACAATAGTTAATCTTTTCACCAAACTTATTGTTATCTTTCAGGGTTGATTGTGTTTCGGTATTTTACCGAATTTCCGGTATTTTCGGACGTATTTCCGGTATTTTTATGTCCGAAAATACCGGAATTATGTTTTTTTTTTCTTTTTTTTAATGCTTTTATCTCTCTACCTCCGCAATTTTTTAAATTACATAATACTCATCAAATATACCTGCAAGAGCCTTAAGATGATTTGAACTTGATTGAATGAATAAAAAGTATTTTATAAACGATTGAAAATTTGAATAAGTTATATAAATATTTCTAGGGAGAGTGTGGAATTCGTGTACACGACCGAAAATCGTGAACGGCTTTTAACGAATGCGTTTCAGCCTCGAGCTGTTAGTTCTCGCTCTGGATCATCTTCTCCTGTTTATTCCGCTACTATTTCGGTGTCACTCGGAATTATGGTTTTTGCTTCTATTTTTAAACTCGTTTCTCACACTTTCAGCCGCACTGCTGAAGAAATATCCCGGCATATTAAAGGACTTTTCAACTGGTTGCGTTAAAAATGCGATCTAAAAAAAAAATTAATTTGAATTTTGACATCTTGAATTCAAATTATGTTTTTCGCAATCACGAGCGTGTGTATGTAGACGTGTGTGTTTGTGCGTGTGTGTGCGGTATGTGTGTTTGTGCAGGCATGTGTGTTTGTGTCTGTGTGCTGGCATAAGTGTGTGGGTAGTTGTGTGTATGAATATGTGTGTGAGGGGGTATGTGTATGTGTGCAGGCATGTGTGGGTAGTTGTGTTTATGTGTGTGTGTATGTGTAAGTGTCTGTATGTATGCGTGTGTGTGTATGTGTTTGCGTGTGTGTGTTTGTGTGTGTGTGTGTATGTGTTTGTGTGTGTGTGTGTGTTCGTTTGTGTGTGTAGTTGTGTATGTATGCGCGTGTGTGTAGGACATGGATCCAACCCGGAGACGGCTTTCGCTAGAGGAGCAGCATCGTGAGGAGCCGGTCGACGGTGATGCTGCAGAGGTTGGCGGTGGGAAAATAAAATCAAAGGACATCAAAACAGTCAAGTGAGAACAATAAGCAATCGTGATTGCTCAAAAAAAAAAAAAAAAAAGTTACATTAAGTTGAATTTCTAACATCAATTTTTTCAACGTTTATTTGCTCTCTCTAACCAGAATGGTGATAGATAAAATGGAAATCATTGGGTTTTATCCATCGTCTGCCCAAAGAACGCGTCAACATGATAAATTGTGCTGATGCTAGGTTATCATTCCAGTCCAGCAGTTCTAATCAACTTAGAAGCTAGGAACTCGTCCACCTTAAACGCTCTTGAGATTCATGTCGAAATTTAAAATGTGTGAGCATGGTTTCATCACTCGATGTGCGAAACATGAAATTGAAAACCTTTTATTAATATCTCCGTTAACGACTTCCAAAGATGAGATCGGTCTAAATGGATTCTTCGGTACATTCTCAAGTTTTTATACCTGGCTCAACCACTCAATACTGACCACTTATGACTTATATCTTCGTAAGGTGTCGTTTTAAAAAGGTACAATACGCCACTTTAGGTGCAAACAAAGCGCTAAGCTATTCTTAATTGCTGAACTAAATAAATAAGTATTAAATGAATAAAGTAAAATAAAGTAAATAAATAAAATAAAGAAATCAATAAATAATTTTAAAACTAAAAAGGAAACAAATTGCACAAAAGCGTGCAATCCTTCTTCATTTCCTCAAGTTTACTGTATTTTCTACGGTCATGCGCATCCAGCTGCTAGTTCAAAACTGTTCATTATATGGATGTTCCTTTTTTTTCTTTTTTGTATTTTAGTTTACAGAAAAGGAACGAAAATACAGGAAAGAAACTTTTTTTAATTTATATTTTTACGGTTTTGTACCTATAATTGTCATTTGAAGACGATGGTGGATCCCTTTTCAAAAATTGCCACCCATTTTTGATGCTGTCAATTGTTTTACCACATTAAGTAAAAAATAAAAACGAGCTAATGTGTGCATCACATGACTTCCTTTTACTCTAACTTTATGTCATTTTCTCATTATTGGCAATTTTAATGTGATTCAATTGTTTACTCTCTAAATATCACCAACAGTGGCCAAATTGAAATCAAATTTAAAATAAAAAAAAAAATCGCCAAATTTGTCGCGAAGTTGACCACAAAACTTGGCGACCAAAAGACTGGCGATATATCGCCAAGAACCCGCCAAATTGTAACACCACTTGATTTTGCATCGAAATTACCAATGATTTCCCCCCAAAAAGGGGCAAAAGACCCCCTTTAGAAACACCCGAATGCAATCAAAAGGGGAGGTGCACAACGAGACCCCACTAGGAGTCTACGTACCAAATTTCAACTTTCTAGGACGTACCGATCTTGAGTTATGCGACATACATACGGAAGTCACGAGAAAACTCGCTGTAATTAACTCGGGGATTGTCAAAATGGATATTTCGTGTGTCTGTACGTTCTTAGGCACTTATCCACGCGTGGTCGAGTCGAAAAAAAAAACTCAACATTCATTCGGGGGGGGGGGGAGCAAAATGGAAATTAGGGCCAATTTTCGAATGATTTTTTTTTCGCTTATACGAAATAACTCGTACGATACTTCCTTTTTTGTAAAAGGAAGTAAATGTGAATGAAAATTCAAATCATTTAACAAGTTTTAAAATCGTTCTATACAAGAGACATACATAAGCAACAATAGGAGCGGCCACCGAGTGGCATTGACGCTTAGGAGAAGAAGTACACCCGTCTTCAATGCCTTTTTAACGATTCCGTATTTTAGAATAGTAATTGGTTTCACTGAAAGGGGGGGGGGGGTCACTTTCAGATTTTAAGGTGGAGTATCCTCTATAGTTCAACTTAGAAATGTAATCATTCTCCTGTTGTCATGTTTTAACGTAAAAGTTTTATTACTTATTCATCACTTAGAGAGTAGAGAGATGTTTTTTTAGACCGGCGTTCACTTTGATATCTTCTTTACTAATAATAAAGCAGAAAGTCTCTCTGTCCGGAGGATGTCTGGATGTCTGTGACGCTCATAGCGCCTAAACCATTCGGTCAATTTTCATGAAATTTGGTACAAAGTTAGTATGTAGCATGGGGGTGTGCACCTCGAAGTGATGTTTCGAAAATTCGATGTGGTTCTTTTTCTATTCCAATTTTAAGAAAAAAAACTATCATAAATTACGAAATTATCATAACGTGGAACCGTAACATGGGCACGAGCCAATGGGCGAGATACGAAATGATCATAACGTGGAACCGTAAGATGAGTACAAGCCAACTGGCGAGAAAATTTACCCTTCATTATTTGTAAATACACAGGCGAACCAAAAGACCTTTTGATTTTTCTATTACGGGCAAAGCCGTGCGGGTATCACTAGTTACTAATAACAAAGCTGAAAGTCTCTCTGTCTGTCTGTCTGTGACGCGGATATCGCCTTGACCGTTCGGCCGATTTTCAAGAAATTTGGCACAAAATTAGTTTGTAGTGTGGGGGTGTGCACCTCGAAGCGATTTTTCGACAATTCGATTTTCTTCTTTTTCTATTCCAATTTTAAGAGCATTTTCCTGAGTAAAATTATCATAAGATGGACGAGTAAATGACCAAGTTATCATAACGTGAAACCGTAACATGGGCAAGCAAATTGGCGAGAAATTCACCATACATTATTTATAAATATACAGGCGAACCAAAAGACCTTTTAATTTTTCTACTACGGGCAAAGCCGCGCAGGTACCACTAGTTTAAAATATTTCCTTATTCCAAGATGAATTAGCATATCAGAGGAGCTACTGAGCTCGAAATAACTTCAAGATCTGAAGTAAAAGCATACATTGTATTGCTAAACTAAATATTTACATTTTTTTTTTTTTAAATAAATTCTGCAAAATCTCACTCCAGAGGTGTTAACTAAAAACATTTGTTTTCGCGATCCGTAATTTCCGCGATGTGGGGGATTTTGCGAGCTGAAAGTTTCGCGAATTTTATTTCAACAGAACAGAAAGTTCATTAGTTAAAATATTTCGCGAGACTTAAATTTTGGCGATTATGGCCAACTCAGAAAAATTAAAGCTGCACAAAAATAAATATTGTTACAAATTCTGTAAATAGTAATTATTGTAGTAACGTAACCTGTAAATAGTTTCCCGTAATGAATATACAGCCCCTATACATTCGGCTGAAGTATACGGGCCCCTATTTTTCATTGATAAAATTTGTGAATGAAAAGAAATAAGAAAGTGTGGAACGGTGTAGCATTTTCTGGAATAGTTGAGAGGTCTCTTTCGGTGTGTATAAAAAGCCGTTACGCATGATAAAAAGGGAGTTTCGATTGAGAATTTGTGCTGAGAGTGTATTAGCTCTGTTTATTGCGAGGCATTTCGCTGTGTTGTTTTTCGTATTTGGAAGTAAATGCGTGTGTAACCGTTGAGTTTACGGTGTTGCGTGATAATTGCTTAATTGCTGATGAATAATTTTGCAGTTGTTACCGATCTTTCCTGTACATAGTGTAAATAAAGCTCCTGTGTTTCTATCAAGAACTGTGTCGTCCTTTCAAGAAAGTTGGAAGTCGCACCAGATCCGTTACAATATTTTAACAGTACATTTCCCCCGAACGCCACTGCATAAAGGCGCTAGAAAGGCATTTGCACGACGGCGCCTATCAGACTTGGCGCGGGCCTGATTAGAAGTTCGTACCCCACTATTAGCTGTAGGACGCCTAGCCATCGTTAGGGACACTGTGTAGCCAAAATTAGCGAGAGTGTCGATGATCGTATGGATTATTGGCTAAATTCCAAGTAACAAATTCAAAACGTAAAAGTTTTTTTTAAAATAAAAATACTCGTTATAATATTAGTAGTTCGTACAATATTTTTGAATTTTCCTACTATACAAAAATGACGGTTAGTATTTAAAAGTAAATTCCTATTCCTATTCAGAGTCACAACTGACTACAACTGTATTTATGTCGAGGACTGCATACTAAGTGCCTTGCCTCCAATATTTTTTATACCGATAGATGGCAGCACCATCATCGGATCGAACAGTTAATGAGAATTTATAACTAGACCAGGAGCTAATAGCTACCTGGTGCTAGCACCCCCAGAGGTATCGTTTCACTTGGAGGACATTGAGACCACGAGCCTATTTAACGTCGCCCAGTCTCCTTTAATGACGACGGTGGGGTCTTCGACCATCGAGGTTCGAACTCGGGACCCTCTGGCCCCGAATCCGGCACTCTACCGATCGGGCTACCACGGCCCCTCCCTTCTTTGTGCTGCAAATTCTTTCATGTTCTGGATACATGGAAACTAGAACTGGGCGATATACCGATATATCGTCATATATCGATATATAACTATTACCACAGTAACGTATTTAGATCTCTATCCGTCCGATGTATCGGTTGAAACAGAAATACGGGACATAATTACGGAGAAATTGAAATACTGACTCAAAAATACATAACTTTTTATAGTTCGGTATGATGGATGAGGGTTTGAAATTTCAAGAAATTAACTGCATTCTTCAATCAGTTATTTTATTTTTAATTATAGTACAAGGGAAAATGAACAACAGGGCCGCCGAAGGTCAAGGTGGACCCCTTGTCAGATTGGTCTCCCGATCCCACCCCCCTAAAAAGTTTTCAAGAGCGGGGCCCTTCTAAGGACCGCACCCCTAGTTTCTGACAAGACTGATATGGCCTCTCGTGGGCCCTGAAAAGTGAATGCGTGTTGGTTAAAAAAACATCCTAATGCAACAATTAAAAATTAACCAATGGAGGTATCAACACGGTTCATAATTCTAATTAAATGTAAACTATTGATATTACGTTGAATAAAAGGTTTGTGAAATATATTGAACAGAAATGTTTGTATTAAAAAAGAAATGAAAAACGAAAAAAACCTAATGAGATTAAGTGTTTTTTGTGAAAGTTGTACGCATTAACATTAATGCGCGAACATAGGGGTTTTTGTGAAAGTTGTACGCATTAACGTTAATGCGCGAACATAGTGTTTTTTGTGAAAGTTGTACGCATTAACGTTAATGCGCGAACATAGTGTTTTTTGTGAAAGTTGTACGCATTAACATTAATGCGCGAACATAGTGTTTTTTGTGAAAGTTGTACGCATTAACATTAATGCGCGAACATAGTGTTTTTTGTGAAAGTTGTACGCATTAACATTAATGCGCGAACATAGTGTTTTTTGTGAAAGTGGTACGCATTAACGTTAATGCGCGAACATAGTGTTTTTTGTGAAAGTTGTACGCATTAACGTTAATGCGCGAACATAGTGTTTTTTGTGAAAGTTGTACGCATTAACATTAATGCGCGAACATAGTGTTTTTTGTGAAAGTTGTACGCATTAACATTAATGCGCGAACATAGTGTTTTTTGTGAAAGTTGTACGCATTAACGTTAATGCGCGAACATGGTGTTTTTTGTGAAAGTTGTACGCATTAACGAAGATGGAATTCAGTTCCACCATGAATGGGCTTATGTTCTTTGTGAAAGTTCTACGCATTTTCGGAAGAGTAACAAGTACGATTGAAAAAGCTGAGCTTGTCGATGAAAATTTGAAGTCAATGTTGATGTAATTCACTCTCACTGTCCCGAATCCTTTCGTCTCGCAGCTCGGCTTCAGATCGAAATAAGCCTTCGCGTGAAAGCTATTTTATTTTCGAATCGTCTGCCGTTCGTTTTGCCGCTTATCCGGCTTAGAGAATTCGTTTTGTTGTGATTGCGAAGCAGCGGAATGTTAAACCTCGTCAATGGACGAGCTGTCTAAACAGCAATTAATATTTGTATCTATTTACTTCTCCCGGTGACCTGGCAGAAAATATGCATGCTGAGGTAAGTGATCGTTTTATTTTTCGTTCCCTTCGAGGAAAATATTTGATTATTATTGAGGTATTCAAGAAGTAGGAAGTAGAACGTCCATTGCTGTATCTTTGCCTAGCATGAAACGATTTCTCGATTTACCTCATTTTAGCTAAATGTAGGTTGCATTTTCTTAGAGCATGAAAGTGCATATTCGTACACCATCGACTTAGAGTAGCATAAATCAACTTTATTTAATTATTTAAATCACATAATGACATCAACTGGTACATTTTGTTCGAATGCAGCACCGTTGTTTTCTGTACATAAGGGCTGTAGCTAGGAAAAACTATTTGGGGGGTCTCGTCAAAAGAAAGGATGTTTTTGAACCACTTTACATTACATTAGCATTATTTTTACAATACAAAACCAAATATTTCGCGCCCCCCCCCCTTAACACAGCACTCTATAGCATTATAAACCGTACAAATGTGTGTATCACTGTCACTTTACATTCTTATTCAAAGATCAATTTTTATAGGATTGATATTCTGTTGTTTTTAGAAGTCATTTGTATCTAATGATGACAGGTTTTTTTGTTCATGAAAAATCAATATACTTGAAAGATTGATTTTCTATTCTTTTTTATTTGAAAAAAAAAAAAAAAGACTTTTGCAATTCAATAACTTGCTATTCTTATAGCAGCCCTCAATGAAACTAAAGGAATAAGTACAATTAAGTGAATAAGTATGAAGAATCCGTTCTTTCGTTGTTAGAACTAAAGCTTCTGGGGCATTCCACGGTATTTTTGACATTTATGTAGAGTCCGTAACGTGAACGTTTTTCGCCATAACTTTTTAATTTACCGTTTGATTTGCAAATTATTTTAATTTGAGCTGGTGTGTTGGTAGGAAAAGATCAAAATAAAATAATATGCTAATCAAACAGTAAATTAAAAAGTTATGGCAAAAAAGGTCACGTTACGGACTCTGCATAAATGTCAAAAATACCGTGGAATGCCCCTTCTTCAAACAAGAGTAAACATATCAACTATTTTCCTGTTATTATTAATAAATTATATGTCTTGTTTTCGATTTCTCAAATAATCACGAAGGAAGTCAAGTTTCTAATATATTATGACTCGTGTATATTTTCAACGACCTCATAGGTTGTTACTATTGCAGCATACATACCATTTATTATTGCAACTTGAACATTTATATTACAAGGAATAACGCAACAGAATTTTTTTTTAATTCAATTTATCCTATGATTCTTTTGCATTAGTTATTACATTTACGTACTATTAGTTAATTGACAAGATACAAACAGAGGCGTTGTCTTGGGACGCCTCGCCCCCCCCCTTAACCACTGCGCTTTTTTTAATGAAACTTTGCCAATCCCAGCATGATAATACAGTGGCTCCCAAAAGTGTTCGTACACCTACAACTTTCGATGAAATATGTCTCTATCCATTGGTTAGAATTGGTATTTCGAAATAGGTATTTAATTACAAGATCTATGATCATTTTTCAACAAAACTACAAAATATTTTTGAAAAAATATTAAAAATTCATATTTTAAAAATCAAAAACCAAAAAGTGCCGGAAATTTTATCTCACAAAAGTCTTCGTACACTTTAAAAAATGTCTAAATGTCACTGTATATTATTGAATAATCTAACTTTTTATTAAGTTATTATTTAGTAGAAAACCATGTAGTATCAACAACACCTTTTAAATGTCTGAGAATAAATTTCATTTTTTTTTTTTTTTTTTTTTTTTTTTTTTTTTTTGCGTAATTTCAGAGTTCAACCACACTTTGAGTCTTACTGTTTCTAGCTCTATTTTCGTTTCAAAGCCGTGTTTTCGTAATCTAGCGTCCAGATATCTCTAAATACGTTACATTAAGTTCAAATCTGGAGATTGAAGGGGTATTTTCTAAACTTTAGGACAATTTTTGAGGCACTAGACGCAAACGTTGAAAACCGTGTGCTTCTTATCGTTATTTTGATACAAGGACAAAGTTTTTTCCGATAACCAAATTTTTGGCTAAGAGTTTAAAATTTGTTTTTAAAATATTTAAATGAACATTCAAACTACCAAGTCCTGGTGCTGATATGCACCCTCACACAAGAACACCTTCACGGTCCTGATTAACTGCTCCAACTAAGTTCTTAAGATTAAGTTCCTAATTTTTTTTTCAATTTACAATTATGCAACAGTTTAACCAAAAATGTTGAACTCATTTCTATTTGTAAGTAAGACGTAATTCCAAACCGTTTTGAGCTTATTTATCATTGATTTGGCGACGAAAAGCGAAAGCTTTCTGTTTTTCGCACGGCCAAGAAAATTTCTGCGGGAAGAGGTCCCATTTTAATCCAGCTAATCAAAGAACTTGGCGAACAATTTTAGGTAAAAATTAAGTGAAAAATTTTCATTAAACTCTGCAGAAACTTTTAAAGCACTCAAATGTGTATTTTTCATAAATTTTTTAACTGTAAATCTTCGATCACGTTTTGTCAACTTTGCCGGTTGACCTTTTCTTACCTTGTTTTCGGTCCGATTCTTTTCTTTAAAGCATTTCATCAAGAACTTTACTATAGAATGGAATAAATTCACTAATTTAGAGACATTTCAAACCAATTTACCGATACTCTGAGGAAAAAATTCAAATTTCGAATGATGGTTGTGGTTTTTTACGAATACCAGCCATTTTAAAGTAATAAGTTGCATAACATCAAGAAATAAATAAACAAAAAATAACGCCAAATGATTTTAAGGGTCAACACAATGCAAAAATAATAAAAAACGACACATGATAAATTTTAATCATGAATTTATTCGAAAATATTTCAGTGTACGATGACTTTTGTGGCGTGTTATTTCTCTGTCTTTTCGTTTTCTGACCCATTTCAAAAAGAAGATCCGTTCATATTTTGAAAAAACTACAGGTTTTTATTTAGAATGACATAGGAATGATGTGAAATAATATTGGACTTCATATTCGAATTCAGTTTTGCGTTATTTCGATTTTACTAAAAAATTTCAAAGTGTACGAACAATTTTGGGAGCCACTGTATATACATCTTCGGATTAAATTTTCTCAATCTCTCCCCCTTTCAGGTAAATTCTGGTTGCGGTTAGTGAAGCGGTAGTTTCTTTCAGTAAATCGCAAAAAAGGTAGAATACAATATGTTATGTTGTTCGGAATGTTAGTTTATGCCCCCCCCCCACGATGTTTTCGTTTGTACTACGTACATTCGAGAGACATAAGATACATTTTTTTGGCGCAGTATAGCCCTCAAGGGCTCTTGCGCCATAAAAAACCAAACCAACCAAACCAAGATACATTTTCCTACACATGTTTTTATTTGTATAAAGCATTTGTCATTGAAAATTTTGTACACATGGGTTTCTAAAGAATAGATAGTTGCAGCGAGCATGAATGTACATTAAGGTGGTTCAGAAATACACGGAAAAAATTTTTTCTCCTAGATAACGGGTCACCCCTCACCTCCTATTTCAACTGAAGGAGGGTGCTCAACCCCCTCCCCCAAACATTATACGTATGGGGAGGGGGGTTAAAAAGTACATTAAACTGAAAAAACAGTGCTACGTATTATAATATACACGAGTAATATGCATATGCATTGCAATAAAATAATTATTTCTAGGAAAACAGCTGGGGAAATGAAATGTTTCTAAACGTGTGGCATTTTCTATGCTACGGCTAATGTTAAATGAAGGGGTCCTTAAGCAGCCTTTTAAAATTTAAGTAAGAAGCTAAAACTTTCACAGCGTAAAACTATTAGTAAGCCTAAGAAAAATAGGTGTTGTCCTGGACTCTAGCAGAAAAAAAGTTCTTTCGAACCACCCTAATCGTACATCCATCCGAACCAGCATGAAGATTTAAAATTTTTAAGCAAATGTCAGTGGCACGGTTGAAAAACGCGAAGACAGCCACGGGAGCGAAAGAGGAGGAAAAAATGAAATGTAAATTGTTTACGTTCCAAAGTAGAACGTTCATCCAGACGGAAGAGTTCCAGATCTCCTCATCTAAACAGTTCGGTGGATGTCTTCTTCCTCAACCTCATTTCGAACATCCACCCCCTTTTAGCGGGACTGGATGACACAGCTCGTAAGGACGTAAAAAAATAGGGAAGGTAAAAAATCTTTTTACTTCGTTTTACAAAAAACGTACAGACACCCGAAATATCCATTTTGACGATCCCAGAGTTAATTACAACGAGTTTTCTCGTGACGTCCGTATGTGCGTATGTATGTCGCATAACTCAAGAACGGTATGTCCTAGAAAGTTGAAATTTAGTACGTGGACTCCTAGCGGGGTCTCGTTGTGCACCTCCCTTTTTGGTTCTATTCGGGTGTTTCTAAAGGGGTCTCTTGCCCCTTTTTTGGGGGAAATCATTGTTAATTTCGATGTTAACTCAAGTGGTGTTATAATTTGGCGGACACTTGGCGATATCTCGCCAGTCTTTTGGTCGCCAAGTTTTGTCGCCAACTTGGCGACAAATTTTGCCATTTATTTTAAATCTAGTTTTAATTTAACCACTGTTGGTGATATTTAGAGAGTAAACTATTGAATCGCATTAAAACTGCCAATAACGGGGAAATGACATTAAATTGGAGTAAAAGGCAGTCATTTGATGCACACATCAGCTCGTTTCACAACAGTCTCTTTAGCTAAATAAACAGCAATATCGCTCTTTAGAAAGGGAACCTCGCGAAGGCCTCGCCCATGGAAGAGACGCGCTCTTTCTAAAACCGAAAGCATCTTCCTTTCGCCCCATACGACCCCTCCGTGGGACCCCTTTCCCGCGCGGGAGGAAAAAAAAAAAAAGAGACGTCCGGTTATCGTCTGAGAAGGGATGTGGAGAGGAAGTGTTGATTTCCCTTTTCATCTTCGCGCGTCCCCGAAGACGCGTTCTCCCCTTGACCTCCTTTTCCCTTCAGCCACAAACGAAACAAGAATACACCCGCACACACGAAACGTTCAAGGGATGACAGTAACACGACGTTGAGGAGATGTCTATAAATGATGTCACTCTCTTTTTCCGAAAAAAAAAATAATAACAATTTGAATTTTGTCCTCTTGAATTCAAATTATGTTTTTCGCAATCACGAGTGTGTGTGTGTAGGCGTGTGTGTTTGTGTGTAGGGGGTATGTGTACGTGTGTGTAGGCATGTGTGTTTGCGTCTGTGTGCAGGCCTGAGTGTTGGTAGTCGTGTGTATGAGTGTTTGTGTGCGTGGGGGCGGGGTATGTGTATGTGCGTGTAGGCATGTGTGTTTGCGTCTGTGTGCAGGCATGAGTGTTGGTAGTTGTGTGTATGAGTGTTTGTGTGCGTGGGGGCGGGGTATGTGTATGTGCGTGTAGGCATATGTCTTTGTGTTTGTGTGCAGGTATGAATGTGTGGATAATTGTGTGTATGTGTGTGTATGTTTTTGTGTGTGTGTTTGTATGTGTAGGTGTCTGTATGTATGCGTGTATGTGTTTGTGTGTGTGTATGTGTGCGTGTGTGCGTATAGTTGTGTATGTATGTGCGTGTGTGTAGTTATGTATGTATGCGCGTGTGTGTAGGACATGGATACAACCTGAAGACTGTTTACACTATAGGAGCAGTATCGTGAGGAGCCGGTCGACGGGTGATGCTGCGGAGGGTGCTGGCGGGAAAATAAAACGATAGCACATCAAAACAGTCGAATGAAAGCAATAAGCAATCGTGATTGTTCAAAAAACACCTCGCCTTACTTCTCCCCTTTTTGTTTGGATACATACGTAGTCTGTCCAATAAATAGGCGAACTGAGGCCATAAAAAATTCATTTTGCAAAATTTAGTCCACACCGATTTTGTCCCCTTCAAACTTCTCTTCTTTCGTCGCTATACGTTTATCCCATCTTCTTTTCCCCTCTTTAAAGGAAGCCCTCAGCAGTTAGGCTCTTTAGCTTTCTCGTCGTTTCTCGCTTTATTGGGTCCAAATCTTCCCAGTGATGTCTCTTCATCTCATTTTTGTATTTTGGGAATAAGAAAAAGTCGCAGGGTGTGAGATCCGGCGAATAAAGAGGATAATCAAAAATGGTGATTGATTTTTTTTTTTTTTTTTTTGCCAGAAACTGGCGAATAATCAATGCTGAATGTGCTGATGCATTGTCATGGTGAAGGATCCAGCCATCAACTTGAGTTAAATTTGGTCGCACACGATCTCTGTTTCCGTGGTTTCATCAATTTCCATTTTCGACGAACAGTAAAAACAAGGACAACATACGCGCAGTTTGGCGATCTGCAAAGCACTGACAGCTCACTGGATGTCAGGCAACTACCGCCGACAGTTAGCGGGCCTACAGTCCGCGTCATGGCTGCTGATTGCATGAGTTCGCGTATTTATTGGACAGACTACGGATGACAACAGTTAATCTTTTGATCAAACTTACTGTTATTCAATTTATAAATAGAGTATTTTTTGGTCAAATCTGTCACATTAAAATGTAACTGTTAAGGGGGTCCGGGACACATTTTGAAATTTTTTTTTATTATATACTTTAGAGTTTTGAATTTTTTTTCACTGATTCACCATCTAATTAATAAGCAAAATCACGATATAAATATGAAAAAAAAATATTTTTTTAAATTCATTTTTTTTTAATGGGGTTGCTTTAAATTGCTATAACTCAAAATATTGTTCGTCAATTTTCAATTTTTTTTTCAAAAAAAGTACGCACAAATATCTAAGTTTTAATTTTTATTCGGCGATTTTAAAAATATTGATTCAATAAAAAATTTTAAATATTTGAAGAAAAATTTCGAAAAATTCGAAGATACTTTTTTTTTAAAAAAATCATATTTTTTGTAGTAAACGGTTTTTTTTTAAATCGCCGAATAAAAATTAAAGTAAACTGTTTGAAAAAGACATGCTCCAAATTTCATTACTTTATCTTCATTGGTTCCTGACTTATAAGAGTTTGAATGCAAGAAATCGGGAAAAATATCATCATGGAGAAAAACGCGTTTAAAGTTTTAAAGTTAAATACACATTAGTTGGGTGCGGGCAACAAAAAGAATTATATCTTTCGTTCTAATAAAAATAGAAACACGATTCAAACGTCCTTTTAAGCAGAAAAAACGGAGTAATTTTTTAAATGATAAAAAAAAAAAAAAAAAAAAAAAAATGCAAAATTTGACGATTTTTGTGTCCCGGACCCCCTTAATACGTACTAGTTTTGGTCGTGGGAGCACACATTTTAACAAATGATGGTCATAATGACTCGTTTTTGGTCGTTATGTTTTTACATTATGGTTAGGCAGTGGCGCACACAGGAATTTTGCAAGGGGAGGGTCCAAGGTCGAAAGCATCATTCTTATATGATACCCCAATACGCCATCAAACATATAGACTTGGTTGTATAGATTCCTGAGAACTAAAAATGGTAAAAAATAAACTATCCAATAAATAACTAGCATTTTTTAATAAAATATACTTAAACCAAAAAATCTGAAAGCGAAATAATTTACGCTTTAACTTTTCTCATAATTAAAAAAAATGAATTCAAGTTCATAGAATCTCTTTTTAATCTGTAGTTATAAAACTAAAAATATGGTCATTAGCGTATTCATTTATAATCACCATTCTACCTCTTATTAGGAAAAATGCAAAATGTTTAAAAAATCTTTTAACATGAGATTTTACTTTTTATTTTATTATTTCAACTGAAATTATTGTTACCTTTGTTTGAAATTATTCTACGTACAAAATTCATAGAATTGTATTCAAACAGGGGGAAAAAAGCAAGACCTATGGGAGGGGTCCGCACCCCTCCCTTGTGTGCGCCACTGTGGTTAGGGCCAATGAGTAATGAAAAATATGTACTTCGAGGAATATATGGAAAGAAAATTGAATATTATTTATATTGTTGTACCTTTTTTGTGTATTTCCTGAAAACCAATTGAGTTATTCAGTAAGCTACCGCCCTATAGCCAGGGCTAAGGCATGAAATACACCGCCAGCTCAGTCAATTCCAGCCGAGGACTGCAGTTTCGTGCAGCTAATTCTATATTATCTACCAGTTTGTTTGGCACTCTCGGCTTCCTTAAGAGGTTTTCCACCTCCAACTCGGTTAATCCTATGCCGGGCTGATGAGTGCTAATTTAGCACGAAACTGCAGTCCTCGGCTGGAATTGACTGAGCTGGCGGTGCAATTGAGTTAGCCTGATTATGACTCGTTTTTGACATGACCTAAACGTGTGGGACCATCACTAGTGTATTACAATTTATTTCCAAAAATCTATATCCCTAACTTTCATCACTGAAAATGAATGGAAATATCACAGCCGTAAGCGTGCAGTTTCTGAATTCTAACACCGTTAGAATTAGTTTTTTCCATGAACTGCAACATTTGCATCCATTAAAAAAAATAAAAGAAAAAATTAATTTGAACTTTGACATCTTGAATTCAAATTATGTTTTTCGCAATCACGTGTGTGTGTGTGTAGGCGTGTAGGGGGTATGTGTATGTGTGTGTAGGCATGTGTGTTTGTGTCTGTGTGCTGGCATAAGTGAGTGGGTAGTTGTGTCTATGAATGTGTGTGTGGGGGGGGGGGGTATGTGTATGTGTGTGTAGGCATATGTGTTTCTGTCTGTGTGCAGGCATGAATGTGTGGGTAGTTGTGTGTATGTTTTTGTGTGTGTATGTGTGGGTGTCTGTATGTATGCGTGTGTGTATGTGTTTGTGCGTGCGTGCGTAGTTGTGTATGTATGCGCGTGTGTGTAGGACATGGATGCAACCTGGGGACGGCTTTCCTGAGGAGCCCGTCGACGGTGATGGTGCGGAGAGTGGCGGTGGGAAAAATCAAAAGACGCCAAAAACAGTCAAATGAGAACAATAAGCAATCGTGATTGCTCAAAAAAACTAAACCAAGCCCATAACTAGTCATACCTTCAAACTCGTCAACCCTGTAAACTGGAAACTATTTTTGAAAAAGGAATTCAGTAGGTTGCGATGGGACGGTTGAAGGCGTCCGAGGCGACGCTCCATCTGCTGCGATCGGTCAGGATTTTCCGCCGAACGTCTCACGAAGCGCACTCACCTCAATGAGCCCGATCATTTTAAAGGCTCAAAGAGTCTTATTCGTTCATCAAGTTCGTAATCGGAAAAGAGAGAAGAAAAATAGTTGAAATACTCTTTTAATATCGATCGCTGACCATAAATGATGTCGGGGTTTTTATTTCCCCCCAACATATTTTGCTCCTTCCTCCTTTGTCACAAAACGTCTCACTTCACCACCTTACTCCCTCTTCCCCCAGTGGCGGCCCTAGGTCTTACGGGGCCCTAAGCGAAAACCTTTTGCTGGACTCTCAATTAAAATATGTATTCATTACACGGATGTCTATCGCAAGAGTGGTGTAACCCCCCTCCCCCAGGAACGAAACTTATCAAAAAAGTGGGTAAATAGTTTAAAAAAATTTCCCTCTGATACGTAAAGCCATGTCTCTTTCCCCTCTCCCCCTATATTTTCTGCGCACTCTTTTGTGTTTGTTTTTAACCTTGAAGGAAGGGGTATCAGAAAAGAGTTGTTCAAGGGCCGCTTTAAATGTGGTATAGAACATCCTCAGTTTTAGGGAGTCTGGGGGTCTCCCCCGTTAAAAAAAAATTTGAAAAGCAGGTAAAAACTTCTGCATTTCGAGTTCTTATAAAGCATAATTGGAACTGTAAAAATATCAGGAAAAAAACAGGCAAACCAGAGTTTTTTGTGAGTTTTACTTTTGCAAATTAAGATGATGCGAAATAAAAATTGCTTTTGATTCGATCAATGGTTGACATTCATCGACAGAGAGAGGAGAAAAGACAACAAATCGTCACTTGCTCCCATCGATTTTTGGTATAGTTGATTTTTGATCATCCCGAAACCCACCGACAAATAAAATAATCAACGGTAGAAAATGCATACAAATCTTAAAAGAAATGGTGTAGAGATTTAGAAAATAGACAACGAGACAGCAGTGTTGCCAGATGGTCAAATCCAGATTTCCCCAATTCCCATCCAACTTTTCCCCAAAAAGCCATGTTTTCTATCAAAATTCCCCAAATTCAAAAATTATTTTTCCACTAATATTTTCATAAAATGAATCGACTTCCTCTAATATTTTTGTCTCTTAAAAAATTTTTTTTCCCCAAATAGCCAAATTTTCTTATAAAATTCCCCAACTTTTTTTTTCTACCCATTTTCGCTTTTTTTTTTTTTTGTCTTTATCTTTATCTTTCTTTATCTTCACTAATAATAAAGCTGAAAGTCTCTCTGTCTGGATATCTCTCTCTGTCAGGATCTCTGTGACGTGCATAGCGCCTAGACCGTTCGGCCGATTTTCATGAAATTTGGCAAAGAATTAGTTTGTAGCATAGGGGTGAGCACCTTTAAGCGATTTTTCGAAAATTCGATTTTGTTCTTTTTCTATTCCAATTTTCAGAATTTCCCGAGCAAAATTATCATAAGATGGACGAGTAAATTACCAAGCTATCATAACGTGAACAAGTCAATTGGCGAGAAATTCATCATGCATTATTTGTAAATCTACTGGGGAACCAAAAGACCTTTTAATTTTCTACTACGGGCAAAGACGGCGGGTGCTACTAGTCATAAATACAAGCGCCTGACCGAGAGATAAGAAATAGTCAAATGTTTTTTTTTTCTACTTGCATTCACTACTCTGCTTCTGTATGTACATTTAAACTATGAATTTGATTTTTGCACATATTTATCCAAGAATATTCTTCATCACACTTATTTTTACCTGTTTCACGTATGAACTAGTTACTGAAGCAGAACATTAATGTGAATTCCGTAGCATAATATTCCACATAATGCGAAATGCGAATTCCATAAAGTTGAGGAAAGCTAAACCAACGCTGTTTGATACAAACAATGCAACTACTACTACTTGACGCGAATCTAAATACGAAAAAAAAATGCTTTTTTCCCCGAGGTTTTTTTCCCCCCCCCCCCAGGTTTTCCCCAAGAAAAAAATTTTTCCCCAGAGAATTCCCCTCAAAACTCATTTCCCCAAAATTTCCCCCAATCTGGCAACACTGCGAGAGAGTAATATAATAGCCATTTGAAGAATTTATAGCTTATATGATTTATGGCTTATTCTCATGAGTTAAACCTGGAACCTTTTTCATGACTTTCCACATTTCATTCTTCACGTCCTCCACTTTGTCGGGCGTGAAAATCCGTCAAGTCGGATCGTGAACGAGTTTCCCTAAATCGGATTGCCGAACGGTAAGTCGCTCGGATCTGAAAAATATCGCTTAAAATGCTTCGATGACTTTGATGCGAGATTGTGCTGGTGCGTTACGTCAATAGAGAAGTTTTCGATTTTTCAATTTTATTTTTATATGATAGAGTAACATGTATGAACATCGTAGGTGAAAAAAATTTTGCGATACGATAAGTAGTTTTTTTTTTTTTAAATTAATTTTTAAAGTTCAAGGTGACGTCAAATGGCACAGGAAGCGACGTCATGCGCTCTTCCGCCACGGGAGAAGCCGAAGGACGTGCAGTTGGCTTCGAAGACGAAATGTTAAGGCTTACCTCCTCGCATTTAACTCCTCGCGTCTCTGGAACATTAAACGTCTCATCCCCTCTCGGAAATATTCGAATACCATCATTGATGTTACTTGAGGAAGATTATTAGATTTGTGCTTTAATTTCTAAAAAATGAAAATATCAGCGCGCTCAAAATGTCCGTAGCGAAAACAAGGGATCTTCGGCGGAAGGCTGCCCATGAGTGCCCCGTGACGCAAGCTCGTGACGTTTCAGAAGAGCGCACTTTTGCGTGTGGATTTTTAAAAATTCCTTAAAAATCAATCACGGTGTTTTAAAATTCGGCGATGGTGAACTTTTTAGTTTTGAGGGTCAGTTAACAATATCCAATAGTCAAAATATGAACATTTAATAGCTTGCAACTTCCCTATTAAATGTAGAAATAGTTCGCACCAAACGAATGGTATCATTCTGGAATCGGCCTAAAACTGCCGGAGGTGTCCGGTTTTTGCCAATCGGCGGCAAACACTGTCGACCACTTTTCCAGTTTGTTAAAAGTTCTTAATTGAAGTGACAAAACCTAACGAGATTTAAGTAAAAATAATTTTTTGTTGATGTTGGCATAGTCACCTGACACGTTGCAGTTCCATCGCCATTGAATGCGTTTGCAAAATGAACCCCTTCAGTCGGAACTATGAAATGATCAACCAAATATGTTTACATTTGGTACACAGGGTACTATGGTAAAGGGTACCTTATAGACGAAATTTTGAGATTGTAGGCCAAAAATTAAAAGTTATAATGCGTCCAATTTTCCGGACTAATGTTTTTGAAATTAATATTTCAGATCAAAAAACGATGAAATATCAAACAAACTTCATTATGAAATGTTCTCCAAACAATAATCTTTACTAATAATAAAGCTGAAAGTCTCTCTGTCTGGATGTCTGTGTGGCGCATAGCGCCTAGACCGTTCGGCCGATTTTCATGAAATTTGGTACAAAGTTAGTTTATAGCGGGGGGGGGGGGGTGCACCTCGAAGCGATTTTTCGAAAATTCGATTTGGTTCTTTTTCTATTCCAATTTTAAGAACAAAATTATCATAAGACGGACGAGTAAATTTCGAAATTATCATAACGTGGAACCGTAACATGGGCACAAGCCAATGGGCGAGATACGAAATTATCGTAACGTGGAACCGTAATATGGGTACAAGCCAACTGGCGAGAAAATTCACCATCCATTATTTGTAAATATACAGGCGAACCAAAAGACCTTTTGATTTTTCTATTACGGGCAAAGCCGTGCGGGTACCACTAGTAAAAAATAAAATTTGAATTTGAAATGATCAGTAAAAGATTATATATTTTTTCAAAAATCAGAGGGGGAAAAAAAGAAAACCCCTCGCTTTTGCGACGAGAATCCATGGTTGGAAAAATGAGCCACTCTCTTTCTCCCAATCCCTATATGTTAGTGTTGTCAATCCCAAAATGAAAAATCCTTTCACAGATCATAATGAGCAGAAATGAGCCACTCTCTTTCTCCCAATCCCTATATGTTAGTGTTGTCAATCCCAAAATGAAAAATCCTTTCACAGATCATAATGAGCAGAAATGAGCCACTCTCTTTCTCCCAATCCCTATATGTTAGTGTTGTCAATCCCAAAATGAAAAATCCTTTCACAGATCATAATGAGCAGAAATGAGCCACTCTCTTTCTCCCAATCCCTATATGTTAGTGTTGTCAATCCCAAAATGAAAAATCCTTTCACAGATCATAATGAGCAGAAATGAGCCACTCTCTTTCTCCCAATCCCTATATGTTAGTGTTGTCAATCCCAAAATGAAAAATCCTTTCACAGATCATAATGAGCAGAAATGAGCCACTCTCTTTCTCCCAATCCCTATATGTTAGTATTGTCAATCCCAAAATGAAAAATCCTTTCACAGATCATAATGAGCAGAATGTAAGGAATCAACATCAAAAATATTAAGTAATTTAATCAAATATTAAACAATTAGCAGCTGTTCGAAGCCCATGTCAGGTATACCGGACGCCAGGTCTGAAGGGGTTAAAAATCGAAATAGGGAATGTTTGAGTATCAAGCCACTGAACGTCGAGTCTGAAGCAAGATGAAGAAATCAATTTTTATAATTTTTTTCTAAAGAAATACTATTCAGCTGAGAAAAGGCTAAAGGGAAAACTTTTTCTGTACTCAGGGAAAACAATATTTGTGTATGTGAGACGTTCTCGTCGCAAAACCCAAGAAGTGGCCCGGAAGGAAAACAGAACACTTTCGGGAGTATCGTCTCTCACGAGTCGAACAATGTGGGGTAAATTCGGAATAATGCATGAAGGTGTCGAGTTCGCCAGGCGGCATTACACGTATGCATAAACACTCAAGACACAGACTGAGGAAGACAAAGATACAAATACAGTTAAAGGTATGGACTGCATAAATAGAGACACAGATATTAGTGGTAAACGGTGGGCTGAAAAAAATAATAATATCAGACTTGTTAACTTTTTCTTTTTTTGAGCAATCACGATTGCTTATTGTTTTTACTTGACTGTTTTTGGCGTCCTTTGATTTTATTTTCCCACCGCCACCCTCCGCACCATCACCGTCGACCGGCTCCTCACGATGCTGCTCCCACAGCGAAAGTGCGTCCATGTCCTACACACACGCGCATACCTACACAACTACACACACATACACGCACACACACAAACACACACACATACAACTACATACACAAACACACACAAACACATATACACACGCATACATACAGACACCTACACATACACACAAAAACATGCACACACACATACACACAACTACCCACACATTCATGCCTGCACACAGACACAAACACATATGCCTACACACACATACACATACCCCCCCCCCACACACATTCATACACACAACTACCCACACACTTATGCCAGCACACAGACACAAACACACATACACGTACCCCCTGCACACAAACACACATAGCCCCTACACACAAACACACACGCCTACATACACATACTCGTGATTGCGAAAAACATAATTTGAATTCAAGATGTCAAAATTCAAATTATTATTATTTTTTTTTTATGGTAACTTGCTTATAAAATAAATGAATGAATATCGAAGTGAAGTCGTAAACAAATGTCGATTTTTGTCATCCTAAACGTGGGGGACATAATTTAAAATACATTAAATTACTTTCCTTTTCCGTTTTCAATTTGCGCTTAAGCCTTAAATTTTCTTCAAAAGAAGCAAAATGTGACTTTTATAAACTTTTTTTAAAGTTACTTGGGGGCTCTGCCCCCTGCTCGCTACAGCTCACAAACCCCCGAAGATTGCTTCGCAATCTTATTTCAATCGTAAAATTTAAATCGTCAATTAGAAAGAAACAGATTAGTTCCCTTTGGATCAAAAAGCACCCCTTCCAAAAAATAAATAACTTGCACCAACTTGCAGAGCCATAAGGACTAAGGGGCTCATGAGCATTGCAAAACTGCAGTTTTTTACGTTTGAAAAGTCGCTTTCATATTCGTGGTCTCTAGTAATATATTTTCCTCTTGAGCTTGCGGCTTGAATTAAGTTGAGTCTAAGGTATTCCGTTAAAATCTTAGACTCAAGCGAATCGAAAAAACGTAACTATGGCAACACCAAATGAAACTTCAATAATTTTAATGGAGATGAGATCATTCGAACTTTATTTTTAATGGCTTGTAACTTTTTTTCATATATGGAGGTAGAAGTTGGGTTTTTCGACGATAGGTCGAGTTAGATCTGGAGTTAAAAAACACGCATTTTTTAGTGATGTCAAAAAGAAAACTGTGGGACAGTTCCTTCACTTTTTACAGATAGATTTAATGGAGAAAGTAGTGCCTAAATTTTAGCTAATCCTAAACAAATTTGAACTAAAAATGCAAATAACTCCCGCCGTAAGTAAGTCAGAGCATTGAAACAAATTGCGTAGAAAGCGAAAAATTCTACCCTTTCCAACGATATATAGTATTGATAGATGTGTAAGTAATTTTTCACCACTTTAATAGGCAATAATAGGCAATTTACGCGAATTTGAGATTAAAAATTAAATTACAAAAAAACTAATTCGAATTTAAAAAAACAAAACCCCAAGTGCAAACCACCGGGGCTCAAAGTAATTTTGTACAAAATTTCAAGGCTGTAGGTGCTATGGGGTCTCCTGGGCGCAGACTTTCTTTGAAGTCTTTCAAAGAAATTCTGGAGGAATTTCTTTGAAACCTTATTTTTATTTACTGCAAAGAGATAATGGTTTTCCCAATAAAAAAATTATGAACAAGAAGTTCCGTCTAAACCTAAACGAGCCTACTTTCCCTTTTACCAATATCGACTTTCTTTCTAGCATCTGATCAATATTTTCAAAGAAAGCTAAAATCGCAAATTATTCCAAAAAAAAAAAAAAGTTAAGAAAAATTAATTTGAATTTTGACATCTTGAATTCAAATTATGTTTCTCGCAATCACGAGTGTGTGTGTAGTAGGCGTGTGTGTGGGGGGGGTATGTGTGTTTGTGTGTGGGGGTATGTGTATGTGTGTAGGCATGTGTGTTTGTGTCTGTGTGCTGGCATAAGTGTGTGGGCAGTTGTGTGTATGAATGTGTGTGTGGGGGGGGTATGTGTATGTGTGTGTAGGCATATGTGTTTGTGTCTGTGTGCTGGCATGAATGTGTGGGTAGTTGTGTGTATGTGTTTGTGTTTGTGTGTGTGTTTGTGTATGTGTGTGTAGGTGTATGTGTATATATGTTTGTGTGTATGTGTGTGTGTGCGTGTGTGTAGTTGTGTATGTATGCGCCTGTGTGTAGGATATGGATGCAACCTGGAGACGACTTTCGCTAGAGGTGCAGCATCGTGAGGAGTCCGTCGACGGTGATGCTGCGGAGGGTGCTGGTGGGAAAATAAAATGATAGGACGCCAAAAAGAGTCAAATGAAAGCATTAAGCAATCGTGATTGCTCCAAAACAAAAAAAAAATTTTAAAGCTGGTTTCTAGAAATAAAATATGCCTCGCTCATCTAAAGAATTAGATGTGTAAAAATTAAATTAACAAACAAATAAATAGGAGTACCTTTAAAACAAATCAGCTAAAAAAAAATTTTCCATTAAAAAAAATCTTTAACCGCTTTCAAAAAGAAAAAAAAAGGAATTAAAATTAAAAGCTCATTAAAATAACAATCTCATATAAAAAAATCGTTTTTTTTAAATTTAAATTTCATTTAAATTCAATTCTAAAAATTCAGCTATTGTTATTAAAAGGCGTAAACATTCCGTTTCACAGATTTTTCTGACGAAGCTTCCCCTCCCCCCCCCCCATGTGAGCATCAAAGGAACTGTATTTCAATGATTCGACGCAAACTATTAAGAACAAACAAATAAACAGACACACATACAAACATGCACCTTTATATATATATATATATATATATATATATATATATATATATATATATTTATATATATAATCTTGAAAAATGAGGGTGCTACAATACAAAATATGCGAAACTTGTATCAAAAGTAATCCCGGTTTACGGTATATATATATATATATATATATATATATATATATATATATATATATATATATATATATATATATATATATATATACCGTAAACCGGGATTTCTTTGATACAAGTTTCGCATATTTTGTTTTGTAGCACCCTCATTTTTCAAGATATTTCAACAATTCTTGAACCAAACGATAGCTTAACATCTCAGCTTTAAATTGCCGTTTTGAAATTCTTCGATATATTGAATAGGGAGGGAGGGGGGTCATTTCTTTTTTTAATTAATGTTACCCCCATCATCCGGGGTTACTTTGTAACAACGTGTTTTCTTCATCTAAAACGACTGTTTCGGTGATTTGTAATAAAGTTACCCCATCCAAAAGATAGCCCTTAGTTTTTTTTAATAACAAAAATTCAATTTTTTTTTTTTTTTTGGGGGGGGGGGGTAAAAAGCTGGTTTTAAATGAAAAAATGGTGCGCACTCTGAAAAGTGATTCTTAAAACCCTGAGACCACTAGGGGGTCGTTAATTGTAAAATTCAGCCCGCCAGAACGGTTTAAAAATAAAAAACAGGGTCTTTATAAAGTTACCCCCGTCAGTCTAAAGTAACCCCGGTTTACGGTATATATATATATATATATATATATATATATATATATATATATATATATATATATATATATATATTATATATATAATATGTGTGTGTGCTTCCGAGTGTCGAGTGACCCCCCCCCCCCCCCGCGAAGCGAGCACTAAAGGATGTCAGCGCCAGAGAAGGAGGGCAGCTGACCCATCATCGAACAGGTGTCTGGCGAGGGTAGCCCGCGGTCTTGTTTGTTTTCCGAAATGGAGGTCAGTGTGTTCTCTCCGGAGGACATCTTCGTTTTCTTTCCCTCTCTCGTCTTCGGACAGCTGATTAGCATCCACCTTTTACATGAAGGTGTGCAGCGCAACAACTCTGGGGGAAGGTCGAGAGACGAAAACTCAAACACGCGTACGAAATCTGATACGAATTTTAATTTGAAAATACACGAGGTATATTTAGTTCAACTTGTTTCGCTATGCTCATAGCTATAAAAGAAACGAGCTGATCTGTGCATCACATGGCTTCCTTTTACTCCAATTTTATGTCATTTCCCCCATTATTGGCAATTTTAAACGTGATTCAATTGTTTACTCTCTAAATATCACCAACAATGGCCAAATAGAAACCAAATTTAAAAAAAAAAATTAAAAATCGCCCAAATTTGTCGCCAAGTCGGCGACAAAACTTGGCGACCAAAAGGACTGGCGATATATCGCCAAGTGTCCGAGAAATTATAACATAACTTGAGTTTAAATCGAAGATGAACAATGATTTCCCCCCAAAAAAGGGGCAAAAGACCCCCTTAAGAACATCCGAACGCAACCAAAAGGGAACGTGCACAACGAGACCCCACTAGGAGTCCACGTACCAAATTTCAACTTTCTAGGACATACCGTTTTTGAGTGATGCGAGATACATACGCACGTGCATACAGACGTCACGAGAAAATTCGTCGTCATTAACTCGGGGGTCGTCAAAATGGATATTTCGGATGTCTGTAGGTTCCTGGGCACATATCCACGTGTGGTCGGGTTGAAAAAAAAAACTCAACATTCATTCGGGGGTGAGAAAAATGGAAATGAAGGGCCGATTTTTGAGTGGAAATTTTTTCGCGAATACAATACTTCCTTTTTCGTAAAAGGAAGTAAAAACAACAACTTGAAATCGCAAGCCTCTTCGTTAAGTATTTTTCAATTGTTTATATATGTTCAGTAAAACCCCTCTGGAGTGGACTCTCTAACGGGACAAACATTTGTGTCCGTAAAACAGGGAGTGTCCATCGTACAGGGGTTCAAAAAAAAAAAAAAAAAAAAAAAAGATTAAAACTATCTTCTTGAGACCGGTCTCATCCCCCCCAGCAATGAAAGTATCTCCCCGTCATCTCTCTTTTTTTTTTTTCATTGGCATTTTTTTCTCTAAAACAAAAAAAAAATAAATTAATTTGAATTTTGACATCTTGAATTCAAATTATGTTTTCCGCAATCACGAGTGAGCGTACGTAGAAGTGTGTGTTTGTGTGTGGGAGTATGTGTGTTGTGTGTAGGGGTATGTGTGTGTAGGAATGTGTATTTATGTCTGTGTGCAGGTATGAATGTGTGGATAGTTGTGTGTATGTGTGTGTATGTTTTTTTGTGTGTATGTGTAGGTGTCTGCATGTATGTATGCGTGTGTGTAGGTGTATGTGTTTGTGTGTGTGTGCGTGTGTAGATGTGTATGTATGCGCGTGTGTGCAGGACATGGATGCAACCTGGAGACGGTTTTCGCTAGAGGAGCAGCATCGTGAGGAGCCGGTCGACGGTGATGCTGCAGAGGGTGGCGGGGGGAAAATAAAATCAAAGGACATTAAAACAGCCAAGTGAAAACAATAAGCAATCGTGATTGCTCAAAAAAAAAAAAATGATTTTTCAGACTATTAATCGGCGAAAATTGGCGATTTATAAATAGTCGGGGAAAACGACCGATGGTTACCGATCTTTCTTTGCATCCCATATTGTAACCTTTAAAAGATAAAATTTAAGTCCTCCCCCCCTGTCTGTTTCTTCTTTTTTTAAGAATCGAGGTCCATTTCCCATTTGGACAAATTGTTTGAACCTTTCATTTCAGTTCCTCATTTCAAAAATGGAGTTTCGCCATTCATAGTGATTACTTCAACATCAACAACTGTTACTCTCGGGACACCTAGGCCAGCCAGTGCCGTATTTACGTATGGGCATAATGAAGGGGGCGGCACTTTTTCCCATACCTTTTTTTTTTTAATCCGAAGAAACTTTTTTTTTTAGTTATAAGGTCATAGGAGTGGCCTTTCATGTGTTCTTTCATAGGATGACCAACCAATATTGTATTTACATACTAACTGCACATATAATTGCCTGTTTCGCACTTCAAATCAATTTTAAATTGTAATTTGGCTAACTGTATAGCAGTACATTATTACATTACATTTAGCCATATCTAAAACTTCAGAAACTTCTGTTATTTTTAAAGTTTGACATTCTTATGAATAATCTTAGGGAATAAAAAAAAATTAATTAAATAAATAAAAATATCATCAATTAAAAAAAGTAAATGAAGTACTATAATGAAATGCTTCAAAACGATAATTATTATCACTTAGAATTAGCGATTATAATTTTGTTAGTTTAATATTGATTATTATTATTGCATTTCAAATTTGATTTTGACCAGATTTCATTAAAAAAATGATTTAAATTTTAAAAAAAGCTTATTCAAATTTTAAAAAAATCAGATTTAAGTATTTAAAAGAAATTATGACCCCCCCCCCTCCAACTCAGTAAATTAACTTAACTAGAGGGCAGCCAGTTTCAAAAGCCCGGGGCGGCTTCACATCCAAATACGCCTCTGAAGCCAGCCGAAAGGTACCGCGGGTCAATTTCAGTGTCTTTTATCCGTTGCTGAGCCAGATCTACGATTCTTCAGAGTCGAGGCAAAAAACTTTAAAATGACGTCTTAACACATCTCATACAACTTTTCTATTGAGTTTCAAAGAAAAAAAAAATTAATTTGAACTTTGACAGCTTGAATTCAAATTATGTTTTTCGCAATCACGAGTGTGTGTATGTAGGCGTGTGTGTTTGTGTGTGGGGGTATGTGTTTGTGTGTATGGGTTATGTGTATGTGTGTGTAGGCATGTGTGTTTGTGTCTGTGTGCAGGCATAAATATGTGAGTAGTTGTGTGTATGTGTGTGTATGTTTTTGTGTGTGTGGGGGTATGTGTTTGTGTGTATGGGTTATGTGTATGTAGGCATGTGTGTTTGTGTCTGCGTGCAGGCATAAGTGTGTGGGTAGTTGTGTGTATGAATGTGTGTGTGTGGGGGGGGTATGTGTATGTGTGTGTAGGCATATGTGTTTGTGTCTGTGTGCAGGCATAAGTGTGTGGGTAGTTGTGTGTATGTGTGTGTATGTTTTTGTATGTGTGGGTGTCTGTATGTTGCGTGTGTGTATGTGTGCATGTGTTTGTGTGTGCGTGTGTGTGTATGTGTAGTTGTGTATGTATGCGCGTGTGTGTAGGACATGGATGCAACCCGGAGACGGCTTTCGCAAGAGGAGCAGCATCGTGAGGAGCCGGTCGAGGGTGATGCTGCGGAGGGTGCTGGCGGGAAAATAAAATCAGCGTAACATCAAAAACAGTCAAGTGAGAACAATAAGCAATCGTGATTGCTCAAAAAAAAAAAAAAAAGAAAAAAAAACCACACACACACACACACAGAAAAAATATGGTGACTTTGTCGCCCCCAGAAGTTGCCTCCCGGGGCAAGGGGGTTCCCCTCTAGATCAGTTGTGAAACGTACACTTATTTAACCACGTTCCCCTTTTGAACCGAAGGGTTACGCAGG